>NC_142803.1:23982775-24040941 GCF_049724085.1 Artemia sp. Qi Xiang Cuo | reverse complement strand
TACAGTTTTTGTTTAGAGTTTAGAGTCTTAGCTTAGAGTTTTAGTTAGAGTTTAGAGTTTTAGTTTAGAATCTTAGCTTAGAGTTTTAGTTCTGTTTATACTTTAGTTTAGTTTTAGTTGAGAGTTTAGAGTTTTAGTTTAGAGTCATAGCTTAGAGTTTTTGTTAGAATTATAGTTTATTTTAGTTTTAGTTGAGTTTTTGGGGCTTGGAGTTTAGTTTTAACTAAACGTTTTAGCTTAGAGTTTTAGACTAGAGTCATAGCTTAGAGTTTGTTCATTGCACTTTTAGTTTAGTTTAGTTTTAGATAAGAGTTTTAGTTTAGAGTTTCAGTTTGGTATTAGCTTACAGTTTTAGTTAGAGTTATAGTTGTTAAGAGTTTTAGTTTAGAGTTTAGAGTTTTAGTTTACAGTTTTACTTTAGAGTTTTTGTTAGAATTATAGTTTTAGTTTAGTTTTAGTTAAGAGTTTTAGTTTAGATATTGGAGTTTTGGTTTTCAGTGTTAGCTTAGAGTTTTAGTTAGAGTTATAGATTAGTTTAGTTTTAGTTTAGAGTTTTAGTTTAGTGTTTGCTTAGACTTTTAGTTAGAGTTATAGTTTACTTTAGTTTTAGTTAAGAGTTTTAGTTTAGACTTATAGTTTAGTTTTAGTTAAGAGTAATATTTTAGAGTTGTAGTCTAGTTTTAGTTTTAGTTAAGAGTTTTAGTTTAGAGTTGTTGTTTAGTTTTAGTTAAGAGTTTTAGTTTAGAGTTGTAGTTTAGTTTAGTTTTAGTTAAGAGTTTTAATTTAAAGTTACTGTTTAGTTTTAGATATAAGTTTTAGTTTAGAGTTTTAGTTTGATATTAGCTTGCAGTGTTATTTAGAGTTATAGTTTAGTTTAGTGGTAGTTCAGAGTCTAGAGTTTCAAGTCAGACTCTCATATCTTAGAGTTTTAGTTAGAGTTATATTTTATTTTAGTTTTAGTAAAGTGTTTTTTGTACTTGTATTTTAGTTTTAACTAAACATTTTAGCTTAGAGTTTTAGAGTAGAGTCATAGCTTAGAGTTTTTTAATTGCACTTTTAGTTTAGTTTAGTTTGAGATAAGAATTTTATTTTAGAGTTTCAGTTTGGTATTAGCTTACAGTTTTAGTTAGAGTTATAGTAGTTAAGAGTTTTAGTTTAGAGTTTAGATTTTTAGTTTAGAGTCTTAGCTTAGAGTTTTAGTTAGAGTTATAATTTAGTTTAGTTTTAGTTAAGAGTTTTTGTTTAGAGTTTAGAGTCTTAGCTTAGAGTTTTAGTTAGAGTTTAGAGTTTTAGTCTAGTCTTAGCTTAGAGTTTTAGTTGTATTTATAATTCAATTTAGTTTTAGTTGAGAATTTAGAGTTTTAGTTTAGAGTCTTAGCTTAGAGTCTTTTTTGTTAGAGATATATTTTAGTTTAGTTTAAATATTGGAGTTTTTGCTTTGAGTCTTACCTTATAGTTATATTCAGAGGTATAGTTTAGTTTAGTTTTAAATCATACTTTTTGTTTATAGACATAGCCTAGAGTTTTTCTTAGAGTTATAGCTTAGTTTAGTTTTAGTTAAGAATTTTAGTTTAGAGGTGTTTTCTAGTTTTGGATAAGAGTTTTAGTTTAGGGTTTAGAGTTTTAGTTAAAGTTATAGTTTAGTTTAGTTTTAGTTTAGAGTCTAGAGTTTTAGTTTAGAGTTTTAGTTTAAAGTTCTAGTTAGAATTATAGTTTACTTTAGTTTTAGTTAAGAATTTTAGTTTATACTTATAGTCTATTTTTTTTTAAGAGTTTTAGTTTATATTTGTAGTTTGTTTTTAGTTAAGAGTTATAGTTTAAACTTGATGTTTATTTTTAGTTAAGAGTCTTAGTTTAGAATTGTAGTTTAGTTTAGTTTTAGTTAAGAGTTTTAGTTTTGGGTTGTTGGTTAGTTTTAGTTTAGTGGTCTAGTATAGATTTTTTGTTTAACATTAGCCCACAGCGTTAGTTAGAGTTATAGTTTAGTCTAGTTGTAATTCAGAGTCTAGAGTTTCAAGTTAGACTCTCAACACTTAGAGTTTTAGTTAGAGTTATATTTTATTTTAGTATTTGTTAAGTGTTTTTGGACTTGTACTATAGTTTTAGATAAACGTTTTTGCTTAGAGTTGTAGACTAGAGTCATAGCTTAGAGTTTTTTCATTGCACTTTTAGTTTAGTTTTGTTCTAGTTAGCAGTTGTAGTTTAGAGTTTCAGTTTGGTATTAGCTTACAGTTTTAATTAGAGTTACAGTAGATAAGAGTTTAAGTTTAGAGTTCTTGGCTTAGAGTTTTAGTTAGATTTATAGTTTAGTTTAATTTTAGTTAAGAGTTTTTGTTTAGAGTTTTGAGTCTTAGTATAGAGTTTTAGTTAGAGTTTAGAGTTTTAGTTTGGAGTCTTAGCTTATAGTTTTAGTTCTATATATAGTTTACTTTAGTTATAGTTGAGAGTTTAGAGTTTTAGTTTGGAGTCTTAGCTTATAGTTTTAATTCTATATATAGTTTACTATAGTTATAGTTGAGAATTTAGAGTTTTAGTTTAGAGTCTTAGCTTAGAGTTTTTTTGTTAGAGTTATAGTTTAGTTTAGTTTAGATATTGGAGTTTTAGTTTTGAGTATTAGCTTAGAGTTTTAGTTAGAATTATAGTTTATTTTAGTCTTAATTCAGAGTTTTCGTTTAGAGTCTTAGCTTACAGTTTTCGTTAGAGTTATAGTTTGGTTTAGTTTTAGTTCAGAGTTTTAGTTTAGAGTTTTAGTTTAGTTTTAGTTAATATTTTAGTTTAGAGTTGTATTTTAGTTTAGTTTTAGTTAAGAGTTTTAGTTTAGAGTTGTTGTTTTAGTTTTAGATATGAGTTTTAGTTTATAGTTTTAGTTTGATATTAGCTTATAGTTTTAGTTAGAGTTATAGTTTACTTTAGTTGTAGTTCAGAGTCTAGAGTTTCAGGTTAGACTCTCAGCACTTAGAGTTTTAGTTAGAGTTATACTTTATTTTAGTTTTAGTTAAGTGTTTCTGGACTTGTAGTTTAGTTTTAGCTAAACGTTTTAGTTTAGAGTCTTATCCTAGAGTCATAGCTTTAAGTTTTTCATTGCACTTTTAGTTTAGTTTAGTTTTAGATAAGAGTTTTAGTTTAGAGTTTCAGTTTGGTATTAGCTTACAGTTTTAGTTAGAGTTAGAGTAGTTAAGAGTTTTAGTTTAGAAATTAGAGTTTTAGTTTAGAGTCTTTGCTTAGAGTTTTAGTTAGAGTTATAATTTAGTTTAGTTTTAATTCAGAGTTTTAATTTTGAGTCTTAGCTTAGAGTTTTAGTTAGAGTTATACTTTAGGTTAGTTTTGGATAGGAGTTTTAGTTTAGAGGTGTTGTTTAGTTTTAGTTAAGGGTTTTAGTTTAGAGTTGTAGTTTAGTTTAGTTTTAGTTACAGCTCTAAACTAGCTTAGAGTCTAGAGTTTTAATCTAGAGTGTTAGCTTAAAGTTTTAGTTAGAGTTATAGTTTACTTTAGTTTTAGTTAAGAGTTTTAGTTTAGACCTATAGTTTAGTTTTAGTTAAGATTTTTAGTTTAGAAATGTTGTTAATTTTAGATAAGAGTTTTAGTTTAAAGTTTAGAGTTTTCGTTGCACTTTTAGTTTAGTTTAGTTTTAGATAAGAGTTTTAGTTTAAAGTTACAGTTTGGTATTAGTTTTTGTTTAGAGTTTAGAGTCTTAGCTTAGAGTTTTAGTTAGAGTTAAGAGTTTTAGTTTAGAATCTTAGCTTAGAGTTTTAGTTATGTTTATACTTTAGTTTAGTTTTAGTTGAGAGTTTAGAGTTTTAGTGAAGAGTGTTAGCTTAGAGTTTTTGTTAGAGTTATAGTTTAGTTTAGTTTTAGTTAGGAGCTTTAGTTTAGATCTCTAGTTTAGTTATTCTTAGGAGTTTTAGTTTAGAGTTTATAGTTTTATTTTACAGTTTTACTTTAGAGTTTTAGTTAGAGTTGTAGCTTTAGTTTAGTTTTAGTTAAGAGTTTTAGTTTAGATATTGGAGTTTTGGTTTTGAGTATTAGCTTAGAGCTTTAGTTAGAGTTATAGATTAGTTTAGTTTTAATTCAGAATTTTAGTTTAGAGTCTTAGCTTATAGTTTTTCTTAGAGTTATAGTTTAGTTTAGTCTTAGTTTAGAGTCTAGAGTTCTAATCTAGAGTGTTAGCTTAGAGTTTTAGTTAGAGTTACAGTTTACTTTAGTTTTAGTTAAGAGTTTTAGTTTAGACTTGTAGTTTAGTTTTAGTTAAGAGTTATATTTGAGAGCTGTAGTTTAGTTTTAGTTTTAGTTAAGAGTTTTAGTTAGAACTGTAGTTTAGTTTAGTTTTATTTAAGTTTTAGTTTAGAGTTGTTGTTTATTTTTAGTTAAGATTTTTAGTCTAGAATTGTAGTTTAATGTTAGCTTACAGTGTTAGTTAGAGTTATAGTTTAGTTTAGTTTTAGTTCAGAGTCTAGAGTTTCAAGTTAGACTCTCAAAACTTGGAGTTTTAGTTAGAGTTATATTTTGTTTTAGTTTTAGTAAAGTTTTTGGGACTTGTAGTTTAGTTTTAACTAAACGTTTTAGCTTAGAGTTTTAGACTAGAGTCATAGCTTTGAGTTTTTCATTGCACTTTTAGTTTAGACTTATAGTTTAGTTTTAGTTAATCGTTTTAGTTTAAAGGTTTAGTATGGTATTAGCTTACAGTTTTAGTTAGAGTTATAGTAGTTAAGAGTTTTAGTTTAGAGTTTAGAGTTTTAGTTTACAGTTTTACTTTAGAGTTTTTGTTAGAATTATAGTTTTAGTTTAGTTCTAGTTATGAGTTTTAGTTTATATATTTGAGTTTTAGTTTTCAGTGTTATCTTAGAGTTTTAGTTAGAGTTATAGATTAGTTTAGTTTTAATTCAGAGTTTTAGTTTAGAGTCTTATCTTAGAGTTTTAGTTAGAGTTATAGTTTACTTTAGTTTTAGTTTAGACTTATAGTTTAGTTTTAGTTAAAAGTTTTATTTTAGAGTTGTAGTTCAGTTTTAGTTATGGTTTTTAGTTTAAATTGGAAGTCAATTTTTATTTCGGAGTTTTAGTCGGGATTTGTAGTTTAGTTTAGTTTTCGTTGATAGCTCTAGTTTAGACGTGTTTTTTATCTTTAGATAATAGTCTTAGTACTTAGTTTCATTTTGATGTTTTACTGAAGTTTTAGTTAGAGTTATAGTTTATTTTAGTTTTAGTAAAGTGTTTTTGGACTTGTAGTTTAGTTTTATCTAAACGTATTAGCTTATATTTTTAGATTTTAGTCAAACATTTGAGTTTTTCCATTGAAATTTTAGTTTAGTTTAGTTTTGGACATGCGTGCTATGTTAAAAGTTCAGCATTGGTATAGCTTGAATTTTGTTAGATTTACTATTTTTTCAAGTTTTTGTCCCTGATGACGGACCTTAGCTTAGAGTCTTAGCCTATATTTTTAGTTGAGTTATAGTTTAGTTTACTTTCAGTTAAGAGTTTTTGTTTAGAGTTTAGATTCTTAGCTTAGAGTTTTAGTTAGAGTTTAGAGTTTTAGTTTAGAGTCTTAGCTTAGAGTTTTAATTCTATTTATAGTTTAATATAGTTTTAGTTGATAATTTAGAGTTTTAGTTTAGAGTCTTAGCTTAGAGTTTTTTTGTTAGAGTTATAGTTTAGTTTAGTTTAGATATTGGAGTTTTAGTTTTGAGTCTTAGCTTAGAGTTTTAGTTAGAGTTATAGTTTAGTTTAGTTTTAATTCAGAGCTTTAGTTTAGAGTCTTAGCTTAGAGTTTTTCTTAGAGTTATAGTTTAGTTTAGTTTTAGTTAAGAATTTTAGTTTATAGGTGTTTTCTAGTTATAGATAAGAGTTTTAGTTTAGGGTTTAGAGTTTTAGTTAGAATTATAGTTTAGTTTAATTTTTGTTTAGAGTCTAGAGTTTTAATTTAGAGTGTTAGCTTAGAGTTTTAGTTAGAATTATAGTTTACTTTAGTTTTAGTTAAGAGTTTTAGTTTAGACTTATAGTTTAGTTTTAGTTAAGAGTTTTAGTTTAGAGTTGTAGTTTAGTTTTAGTTTTAGTTAATAGTTTTAGTTTAGAGTGGTTGTTTAGTTTTAGTTAAGAGTTTTAGTTTAGAGTTTTAGTTTGATATTAGATTACAATTTTATTTAGAGTCATAGTTTAGTTTAATTTTTGTTCAGTTTTAGTTTAGAGTTGTAGTTTAGTTTTATTTAATATTTTCAGTTTAGAGTTGTATTTTAGTTTAGTTTTAGTTAAGAGTTTTAGTTTAGAGTTGTTGTTTTAGTTTTATATATGAGTTTTAGTTTATAATTTTAGTTTGATAATAGCTTATAGTTTTAGTTAGAGTTATAGTTTACTTTAGTTGTAGTTCAGAGTCTAGAGTTTTAGGTTAGACTCTCAACATTTAGAGTTTTATTTAGAGTTATATTTTATTTTAGTTTTTTGGACTTGTAGTTTAGTTTTAACTAAACTTTTTTGCTTAGAGTTTTAGACTAGAGTCATAGCTTAGATTTTTTTCATTGCACTTTTAGTTTAGTTTAGTTTTAGATAAGAGTATTAGTTTAGAGTTTCAGTTTGGTATTAGCTTACATTTTAGTTAGAGTTATAGTAGTTAAGATTTTTAGTTTAGAGTTTAGAGTCTTAGCTTAGAGTTTTAGTTAGAGTTTAGTTTACTTTTAGTTAAGAGTGTTTGTTTAGAGTTTTAAGTCTTAGCATAGAGTTTTAGTTAGAGTTTAGAGTTTTAGTTTGGAGTCTTAGCTTATAGTTTTAGTTCTATATATAGTTTACTTTAGTTTTAGTTGAGAATTTAGAGTTTTAGTTTAGAGTCTTAGCTTAGAGTTTTTTTTGTTAGAGTTATAGTTTAGTTTAGTTTAGATATTGGAGTTTTAGTTTTGAGTCTTAGCTTTGAGTTTTATTTAGAGGTATAGTTTAGTTTAGTTTTAATTAAGAGTTTTAGTTTAGAGTCTTAACTTAGAGTTTTAGTTAGGGTTATAGTTTAGTTTAATATTAGGTGAGAGTTTTAGTTTAGACTTCAGAGTTTTAGTTTAGAGTTTAGAGTTTTAGTTAGAGTTATAGTTTAGTTTAATTTTTGTTAAGTGTTTTAGTTTAGAGTTGCAGTTTAGTTTTATTTAAGATTTTCAGTTTAGAGTTGTAGTTTAGTTTAGTTTTAGTTAACAGTTTTAGTTTAGAGTTGTTGTTTTAGTTTTAGATATGAGTTTTAGTTTAGAGTTTTAGTTTGATGTTAGCTTATAGTTTTAGTTAGAGTTATAGTTTACTTTAGTTGTAGTTCAGAGTCTAGAGTTTCAGGTTAGACTCTCAGCACTTAGAGTTTTAGTTAGAGTTATATTTTATTTTAGTTCTAGTTAATTGTTTCTGGACTTGTAGTTTAGTTTTAGCTAAACGTTTAAGTTTAGAGTCTTAGCCTAGAGTCATAGCTTAGAGTTTTTCATTGCACTTTTAGTTTAGTTTAGTTATAGATAAGAGTTTTAGTTTAGAGTTTCAGTTTGGTATTAGCTTACAGTTTTAGTTAAAGTTATAGTAGTTAAGAGTTTCAGTTTAGAGATTAGAGTTTTAGTTTAGAGTCTTTTTGCTTATAGTTTTAGTTAGAGTTAGAGTTTAGTTTAGTTTTAATTCAGAGTTTTAGTTTTGAGTCTTAGCTTAGAGTTTTAGTTAGAGTTGCAGTTTAGTTTAGTTTTGGTTAAGAAATTTAATTTAGAGGTGTTTTTTAGTTTTAGATAAGAGTTTTAGTCTAGAGTTTTAGTTAGAGTTATAGTTT
The DNA here is from genome assembly GCF_049724085.1 of Artemia sp. Qi Xiang Cuo. Taxonomy (NCBI): domain Eukaryota; kingdom Metazoa; phylum Arthropoda; class Branchiopoda; order Anostraca; family Artemiidae; genus Artemia; species Artemia sp. Qi Xiang Cuo. The sequence continues at coordinate 24,033,179 of NC_142803.1, read as the reverse complement.
ACTTTAGTTTTAGTTTAGAGTCTAAAGTTTTAATTTAGAGTGTTAGCTTAGATTTTTAGTTAAGTTAAAGTTTACCTTAGTTTTAGTTTAGAGTTGTAGTTTAGTTTTGCTTTAGTTAGGAATATAAGTTTAAATCTCTAGTATAGTTTTACATAAAAGTTTTAGTTTATAGTTTATAGTTTTAGCTTACAGTTTTAGTTAGAGTTTTAGTTTGAGTTATAGTTATAGTTTAGTTTTAGTTAAGAGTTTTTGTTTAGAGTTTAGAGTCTTAGCTTAGAGTTTTAGTTAGAGTTATAGTTTAGTTTAGAGTCTTAGCTTAGAGTTTTAGTTAGAGTTATAGTTTAGTTTAGTTTTAGTTAAGAATTTTAGTTTAGAGGTGTTGTTTAGTTTTAGATAAGAGTTTTAGTTTAGAGTTTAGAGTCTTAGTAAGAGTTATAGTTTAGATTAGTTCTAGTTTAGAGTCTAGAGTTTTAATTTAGTGTGTTAAATTAGAGTTTTAGTTAGAGTTATAGTTTACTTTAGTTTTAGTTAAGAATTTTAATTTAGACTTATAGTTCAGTTTTAGTTAAGAGTTTTGGTTTAGAGTTTTAGTTTAGTTTTAGTAAAGAATTTTAGTTTAGAGTTGTAGTTTAGTTTTAGTTAAGAGTTTTAGTTTAGAGTTTTAGCTTAGAGTCTTAGATTAGAGTTTTAGTTATAGTTATAGTTTAGTTTTAGTTAAGAGTTTTAGGTTAGACTACAGAGTTTTAGTTTGGAGTTTAGAGTTTTAGTTAAAGTTATAGTTTAGTTTAATTTTGGTTAAGAATTTTAGTTTTTAGTTATAGTTCAGAGTCTAGAGTTTTAAGTTAGACTCTCAGCACTTAGAGTTTTAGTTAGAGATAAATTTTATTTTAGTTTTAGTTAAGTGTTTTTGGACTTGTAGTTTAGTCTTAGCTAAACGTTTTAGTTTAGAGTTTAAGCCTAGAGTCATAGCTTAGAGTTTTTCATTGCACTTTTAGTTTGTTTTAGTTTTAGATATGAGTTTCAGTTTAGAGTTTTAAGAGTTAGAGTTGTAGTAGTTAAGGGTTTTAGTTTAGAGTTTAGAGTTTTAGTTTAGAGTCTTAGCTTAGAGTTTTAGTTAGAGGTATTATTTAGTATAGCTTTAGTTAAGAGTTTTAGTTTAAGGTTTTAGTTTAGAGTCCAGAGTTTTAGTTTCGAGTCTTAGCTTAGAGTTTTAATTAGAGTTATAGTTTTAGTTTAGTTTTAGTTAGGGTTTTTATTTCAGAGTTTTAGTTTATTTTAGAGTATTTGGTTAGATTTTAGTGTTTTAGTTTAGTGTCTTAGGTTTCTCCACGTTTAAGTTAGGTTAGGTTAGGTTATCCTGAGCGCTCATGATAACCTAACCTAACCTAACTTAAGCGTGGAGAAACCTAAGACGCTAAACTATAACTCTAACTAAAACTCTAAAGTAAAATTGTAAACTAAAACTATAAACTCTAAACTAAATTTTTAGTAAAACTAAACTAGAGATCTAAACTAATGCTCCTAACTAAACTAAACTATAACTCTCGACTAAAACTAAAGTAAACTATAACTCTAACTAAAACTATAATCTAAGAATAAACTAAAAGTCTGAACTCTAAACTAAAACTGAACTAAAACTCAAACTAAAACTCTTAACCCTAAACTAAAACTCTTATCTAAAACTAAACAACACCTCTAAACTAAAATTCTTAACTAAAACTAAACTAATCTATAACTCTAACTAAAATTATAAGCTAAGACTCAAAACTAAAACTGAATTAAAACTAAACTAAACTATAAATATAACTAAAACTCTAAGCAAAGACTCTAAACTAAAACTCTAAACTCTAAACTAAAACTTTTAACTACTATAACTCTAACTAAAACTGTAAGCTAACACCAAACTGAAACTCTAAACTAAAACTCTTATCTAAAACTAAACTAAACTTAAAGTTCAATGAAAAACTCTAAGCTATGACTCTAGGCTAAAACTGTAAACTAAAACGTTTAGCTAAAACTAAACTACAAGTCCAGAAACACTTAACTAAAATAAAATATAACTCTAACTAAAACTCTAAGTGTTGAGAGTCTAACTTGAAACTCTAGACTCTGAACTACAACTAAACTAAACTATAACTCTAACTAAAACTATAAGCTAATATCAAACTAAAACTCTAAACTAAAACTCATATATAAAACTAAACAAAAACTCTAAACTAAAACTTTTAACTAAAACTAAACTAAACTACAACTCTAAAATAAAACTCTTAACTAAAACTAAACTACAACTCTAAACTAAATATCTTAAGAAAAATTAAACTACACTATAACTCTAACTAAAACTCTAAACTCTAAGCTAAAACTCTGAAGTCGAAACTAAAACTTTTAACTAAAATTAAACTAAACTATAACTCTAACTAAAACTCTAAACTAAAACTCTTAACTACTATAACTCTAACTAAAACTGTAAGCTAATACCAAACTGAAGACCCAAACTCCAATATCTAAACTAAAACTCTTAACTAAAACTAAACTCAAACTATAACTCTAACTAAAACTCTAAAGTAAAATAGTAAACTAAAACTATAAACTCTAAACTAAAACTCTTAAGTAAAACTAAACTAGAGATCTAAACTAAAGCTCCTAACTAAAACTAAACTATAACTCTAACAAAAACTCTAAGCTAAGACGCTAAACTAAAACTCTAAGTTCTCAAGTAAAACTAAACTATACTAAAAATAGGACTAAAACTCTAAGCTAAGACTCTAAACTGAAACTCTAAAATCTAACTAAAACTCTATGCTAAGACTCTAAACTCTAAACAAAAAACTCTTAACTAAAACTCTAAGCTAAGACTCTAAACTAAAATCTCTAAACTCTAAAATAAAACTTTTAAATATTATAACTCTAACTAAAACTGTAAATTAATACCACACTGAGACTCAAAACTAAAATGTTAGTCTAAGACACATATAAACTAACAGTTCAATGAACAAATTCAAATCTATGACTCAACTCGAAAATTCTATGTTGAAACGTTTATTTAAAACTAAACTACAAGTCCAAAAACACATAAAAATTACTAAAATTAACTAATTCTAATAAAAACTGTAAGCTAATATCAAAGTAAAAGTCTAAATTAAAACTCATATCTAAAACTAAAAAATAACCCTAAACTAAGACTCTTAATTAAAACTAAACTAAACTACAGCTCTAAACTGAAACTCTTAACTAAAACTAAACAACCACTCTAAAATCAAACTTTTAACAAAAACTAAAACTAAACTACAATTCTAAACTAAAACTCTTAACTAAAATTAAACTAAACTATAAATCTAACTAAAACTCTAAGCTAACACTCTAAACTAAAAATCTAGACTCTAAACTAAAACTAAACTAAACTATAACTCTAACAAAAACTCTAAACTCTAAACAAAAACTCTTATCTAAAATTAAACAACACTTCTAAACTAAAATTCTTAACTAAAACTAAACTAAACTATAACTCTAAGAAAAACTCTAAGCTAAGACTCTAAATTAAAACTCTGAATTAAAACTAAACTATACTATAACTCAAACTAAAACTCTAAGCTAAGACTCAAAACCAAAACTTCAATATCTAAACTAAAACTCTTAACTAAAACTAAACTAAAACTATAACTCTAACTAAAACTCTAAAGTAAAACTGTAAACTAAAACTATAAACTCTAAACTAAAATTCTTAAGTATAACTAAACTAGAGATCTAAACTAAAGCTCCTAACAAAAACTAAACTAAACTATAACTCTAAAAAAAACTCTAAGCTTAGACTCTAAACTAAAACTCTAAATTCTCAACTAAAACTAAACTAAACTATAAATAGAACTAAAATTCTAAGCTAAGACACTAAACTAAAAATCTGAATTAAAACTAAACTAAGCTATAACTCCAACTAAAACCCTAAGCTAAGACTCAAAACTAAAATCCCAATATCTAAACTAAAACTCAACTAAAACTAAACTAAAACTGTAACTCTAACTAAAACTCTAAAGTAAAACTGTAAACTAAAACTATAAACACTAAACTAAACTCTTAACTAAAACTAAAGTAGAGATCTAAACTAAAGCTGCTAACTAAAACTAAACTAAAACTCTAAACTCTTACTAAAACTCTAAGCTAAGACTCTAAACTAAAACTCTAAATTCTCAACTAAAACTAAACAAAACTATAAATAGAACTAAAATTCTAAGCTAACACTCTAAACTAAAACTCTAAACTCTAACTAAAACTCTAAGCTAAGACTATAAACTAAAACTCTAAACTCTAACTAAAACTAACCTAAACTATAAATAGAACTAAACTTTAGGCTAAGTCTCTAAACTAAAACTCTAAACTCTAAACTAAAACTCTTAACTACTATAACTCTAACTAAAACTGCAAGCTAATACCAAACTGAAACTCTAAACTAATACTCTTAACTAAAGCTAAACTATAACTCTAAACTAACACTCTTAAAAAAATTAAACTAAACTATAACACTAACTAAAACTCTAAACTCTAACTAAAACTCTAAGTTAAGACTCTAAACTCTAAACAAAAACACTTAAATAAAACTAAACTAAACTACAAATCTAACTAAAACTCTAAGCTAAGACTCTAGAGTAAAACTCTAAACTCTAAACTAAAACTCTTAACTAAAACTAAACTATAACACTGAACTAAAACTCTTAACAAAAATTAAACTAAACTCTAACCAAAACTCTAAACTTAAACCATAAGTTTAAGTTTTAACCAAAACTCTAAACTCTAAACTAAAACTCTAAAGTCTAAACTAAAACTCTTAACTAAAATTAAACTAAACTATAATTCTAACTAAAACTCTAAGCTAAGACTCTAAACTAAAACTCTAAATTAAAACTAAACTAAAACTCATAATTAAAACTAAACTACAACTCTACACTAAAATTCTTTACTAAAACGAAACTACAACTCTAATTTAAAACTCTTAACTAATACTAAACTAAACTAAAAGTGCAACGAAAAACTCTAAGCTAAGACTCCAGGCTAAATTTCTAAACTAAAACGTTTAGCTAAAACTAAACTACAAGCTCAAAAACACTTAACTAAAACTAAAATAAAATATAACTCTAACTGAAACTCTAAGAGCTGAGAGTCTAACTTGAAACTCTAGACTCTGAACTACAACTAAACTAACCTATAACTCTAACTAAAACTGTAAGCTAATATCAAACTAAACCTCTGAACTAGGGAGGGGGCCCTTTGGGGGACCAGGGGGAGGGGTCGCTTTGGGGACCCAGGGGGCTTTTGGGGCCTGGAGTCCCTTTGGCAGCCCGGGGAGCCTTTGGGGGCCCGGGGGGCATTTGGGGGCACAAAGGCCCTTTGGGGGCCAGGAGGCCTTTGGGGTTGGGGCAGGGGACCTTATAACACTATTCAAATGATAGTTGTGTATTATACCGAACACAGTCGAGAACCGCCATAATAAACAAAATAATATGTATCTCTTAATAGGAGTTAGCACTCCCTCAGATGGCTTACCATTTTCGTTTCTGCTTTCAAATTTATCTTTTCTCATGGGGAAATTGTGTCAATCAGTTATCTTTTCCTGTCTGTATTTTCAACTCTCGGATAAGAATATTCCAATATTGAAATTTCCTTATCTGATGATGTCACCTTATTATCATAGTATTTTAACCGGATGTTGACATCCAAGAAACATCCAGCAATTGTTGTTGTTGATGTGAAGTTATGATGACATCCAAGAAACATCCAGCAAACAGTGAGAAAAACCATGAAAAAACATCCTCAGTGAGAAAAACCATCAAACAATCATCCAATAACCAGATGTCTACATTAAGCAATGTTGTTGAACTTCCAAGAGACATCCATCTACAGTGAGAAAAACCATGAAAAAACATAAAAGTGAGAAAAACCATGAAAAAACATCCACAGTGACAAAAACCATGAAAAAACATCCTCAGTGAGAAAAACCATGAAAATACATCCTCAGTGAGAAAAACCATAAAAACATACATAAATCATGTACTTGTCTGAACTCATAATAGGTTCCTACTAACCTTAACGACTATGTTATATATTTTGAATCGCCATAATTTTAATACACACATTGTTACAAAAATAAATAAACATAAAACTCAATACTTCTAATTAGACGTCAATAAAAACAAAGTTGTTTGTGACACCTGTCTCCCGCTCCTGGTAAATTATCTCAAGGTACTGACGATTTGTCCTCCCCCAACCTCTTCTTCTCCTTTTGTGTCGGTAAGCATATGAATGAAATATTTCATTTAAAAGAAGAAAACATTTATTTTCAATAAGAAGGCGTTCATTAACCTCAGCACCCGTATTCAGACTTAGTCCAAATGGCGGGAGATTAGATATAAATCTTTACCCTGGCCCCCACCCCATCCCCCCTCTCTATTTATCTGAAGACTTATGAAGAGTTTCACAATTTGGGCGTAAGAATTCACTTCTTGAGGCATCCCCCGGCCTTCTAACTGACCCACCGCCCTCCTCATAATAACTGATGCGCGATTAATACATAAATTTACATAATTACATCATATGAAATCAACTTAGTTAAATGAAGCTTTAAAATAAATGTCTATATTATTTATCTTGTATGGACTACGTGACTTTTTAGGAATGATTGTGTCACCGCACGGCATTACTTACTCTGAAACTGGGAAGCTCAATATATAGTATTTGATACTTTTAATGAATCGGATATATCGTAATTTTCACTAACAGGGGCTTGGCCCCCTTCGAGCCGAAATGGTAGTTTTGTGCCATAAAATGGCAGAAAATTCCACGTCCTTGTTGTGATTTCTTTTGCTACTTAAAAATTGCACTAGCACTTATAATCTCTGTTCGGATAAGGACCCTCCCGATTTTCTACGAAAATTGATTTGATACGATGACCCATGGGGAGAAACAAACAAATAAAAACATATCCATGACGCCTCTTCTAGAAAAAAAACCCTATAAAATCCTATTTTTGTGGATAGGCAGGGGTATACTTCTCTTATTTTTACTGGGGTACAAGAAGGGTCCAAGTCCGGAGAGTCAATAGGCATGGGCTATATAATAATTTTTTCTCTCCAATTTATTTGGGGACAACTTCCCCCTTGCCCCCTCCTACAAACGACGCCGTAGATAGGAACTTGAAATCTGTACCATATAGGCCTCTGATATGCTGAGATTGAAATTTGAAATCTAATACTGAAATTGAAGGCTTGTTTTTCATCAGGATCACTCGCTTTTTTGACGGTCTTTCTCTCTTTTTTGAAAATGAGGCAAACTTTCTTAGGCTTGTAATTCTCGAAACACAATTTTCAACTTAATTTTTTTTTTATTTGTAATCAGCTTAAAAAGCCAATTCTTTTGACGTAGTGGTATCAAAACCATTAATTAGAGTTCCAGTTGCTATTAGTCCCATTCGCTTATTACTTACATTTCGTTACCATTACCAGATTGGTATTTCCTTTGGAATTAGCTTATATAAGGCAAAAAGTGCTTTCTTGAGTCATTTCCTCTCAAAAATCTATGAACAATGAATAAATATAAAACGATTTTTGTGTTTTCGTCATAATCTCGTTCTTAAGGCAGGAACCGCAACAGTGTTGTTTTAAAGGAAAGCTGTGGTTGTATCTCGTCAAGCTTATTAACGAGAATGTTAGTCGGACTAGACTACGAGTTTCCAAACAACTTATTCATGTACGTTTATAAGCAAAGTCAATTAGCAAGTTTCTCGAGAATATATATTCTTCGCTTTTATTGTATTGTGAAGTAACAGAACTGACTAGTTTTCATCAAAATGTTGTTAGAATCAAAAGACAATAAACTCCATAACCGTATTCTAGATAATCTACATTTAAAAGCTAAAAATCCAAAGGGGTTATGGAAGCTCCGCTGAAGAAAAGTTACCATATGAAAAAAATTAGAATTCTGAATATAGCCTTAAAACGAGCAATTGCGTAATTGTGAGCAGAATCGTTAACTATCAAGATATCGATAGGTGACTGGGCTGAAAGGCAAAGACATTTGCAAACAAAAATCCCTTGTCAGTTGACGGTGACATAGAAACAATTAAGTTTATTAAATGCTGAACGTTACAGTTGAAATGAGAATTAATTTCATTTGATGTCGGACTGCCGCAAAATATTAAAATCTCTCTGCAAGACTGGCATACATCTCTCCTCTGGGATCAGCTTAAATAAGCTGCAAAGTCATTTGTTGGAAAGCTTATTGAAGTCATTTCGCGAAAACTAGATCAAAGTGACGGTGAATACAAATAAAAAGGATTTTCCTGCAACTTTGTTGTAGCCTATATTTTTATTCAAGACGGAGAATTTCGACAGCTTAAGGGAATAATGGAATATTTTTAAGTCTTTTTTCAGATAGGTTATTTGATATCAGTTTGTAATGTGGATGATTTGTACAGTGGCGGTTCTGGTCTCTCTTGCGCCTGGGGCAAAATCTTGATTAGTGCCCCCCCCCCGTCTCCCATAAAATTTTTGGACGAAATTTTAACAAATTTTTACTTATTAACAAAATTATTTTTAAGTTATTTATTAATTTATTTAATTATTTTTTAAATTCATTATTTAAATTATTTAACTATTATCAATTATTTAAATTAAATAATTTAATTTTTATTGTTTATTTATTTCTTATTGTGTAATTCCTTTTTATTTTTTTAATTATTTTCATTTGTCAACTGCGCACATTACTTTATTTCAATAAAAATCAAATTTAAAAAACAAAAAAATGATCATAACCGTTAGGTTATTTATTTGAAATTGTGCACCCTTAAAATTTCTGTACCCGAGGCATATGCCCCCTCTGCCCTCTCCTAAAACCGCCTCTGATTTGCGAGAGCTCTGATCTCTGCTTGGAAATATTCTTTGCGCGTCCGTGACGGATGCTAATAAAACATTGATCGCAAGTAACTTAAATTCAGATCTATTGAAAAAAACTGCTTTTGGTGATAAAATATTTTTCTTTTTCCAACGATAATAATCTCCGAATTGGTGATAGCTTATTTCCCCGTAATGATTGTTTGCGTTGTTAAGTAGCTTATTAGCTGCAAGATCTTAGCCTGGCTACTAAATTGTCTCAGATTCTCTGCTTCTAACTGTCAGAGCTCAACTCTTCCTAAAGATGATTAACTCTGATGCCTTCCCTCTCTCAAATCGCCCTTGATAATAAAAAGAGGGATATACGCCATTTTTGTAACTCTTCAGGAGAGCCAAAAAACGGAAAAAAGTTTGTCGGCTGTGGTCGCTCTGAAAGATGAGGCTAATGAGGATTAAGGGGACATATTTATTTCTGGTCAATGATGTTATTATGAAAGTAAAGGGGGGTACTAAAGCCCAGGTTAGCAGAATCTATTCTGTAGAGAAGGGGGCTGCCCCTTTCTCATCCCTAACCTTCCCCTCGTGGTCGCAGAAACTTCGGAGGATAGTTATTCAATCGGAGATTGAGAATTATAGTCATTTTTTAAAAGTTAAATTAATTGAAGACTAAACAGATACTGTAAAACTGTTTTTAATATTTTGTCCTTTTGTTACCCCTTAGATCCTCTGAGCGACATTTTGAGGTACCTTTTTTTACTTTCTCTGTGGCTGATCAATTATGCGTGTGGTGATTTTTTTTTTTGGGGGGGGGGGCATCCCTCGGGGTGAATTTTCCGTAAATATGGAATTTTCTACGGACAGGGAGGAATTGTCGGGGGGAGGGGGACGCCGGCCTCCTTAAAAAAGAAGTATAACGACACTACTAAACTACAACTGGATAAAAGGTATCCAACTTTCTTAAACTAAAGAAAAACCTCTTAAACGTTGTTGAGGCGTGAGTAGGAGCTCTGTTATCCCATATGCTTAAATGAGGTGTCAGTTATTTAAAAGTTTGTGATATCCACCTGTAATTAAGGAGCGACACGGGCTAATTGTAACCGAAACTGTAAAAAACGAAATTTTGATAGCAATATAAATATAAAAAATTAGTTATTTTTATCGCATACTTTTTTCGGAAGATACAAAAATTCTTAAGTTTAAAGATACCCACCAAGATTTACGATCTTGAGAAAATGGGCTTTATTTTCGAAAAGCAGCAAACCAACCCCAAAAGCAAAGTGGATCTTAATTGAAATTACACCATCAAATTCCTCATATTAAAGAACCCATTTGCAGATTTTTTCAACACTTATCTACGAAAATCTGGAATTTTACATTTTTCCCAGAGGAAAGATCACGGATACGTTTCTTTTTTCCTGGGTGATTTTTATCGAAACAATGGCTCTAGAAAACTGAGCAAAGACTAACTGGAACAGAAATTAGAAGTTCCAGTGACCTTTTTAAGTAGAAAAAAATCTTGCCACAGCAAAATGGCGCAGTCTTTCATTTGTTTTGGGGGCCAAACAGCAATTTTCACCCAAAGGGTGCAAAAATGCCATCGAATGATAACACGGAGATAGACATTCGATTGATAATTATCGAAAAACTATACGCTGAGTCTTATGCCCGTGCCACTTATAGTCACACTTGTCAATAAAATCAAAATTACGCACGACTACAGCGCCAATTACTTTCGCCATTCGCAATTTCTCGAGTTGAACATTGTTCAACTTTCAAACATAAATTTCTTGACTGACCATTCAGAATCAACGTTTGAGGCATACTTTTTGAAACTAAAAAATATAAAAACTTAGAGCAGCGGTTTTTCTATCTGGCAGAAGAATCTGACAAAATTAAGAAGACTTGCATTAGTAGAGAACAGTTGGACACAAATTACTCTTGGTTCAAACTCTTTGAACTAATTACTTGGAATCTTAATTTTTTACTTTTTAAATACAAGTGTTAAGCTAAAATCAAGAAAATTTTCATGTCATTCATGATATATGGCTTTCTTTATCGAAAGATGTGACTATGATGTGACACGGGCATTAAAATTTCCGAGACAATAATGTCATGAGGTGATCCAGTCGTCCCCAAAGATTTACGAAATCAATAAACAAAGTAAACGGGTCACATAGTCATTTTTTTTAAGCTTCATTTAACTAAGGTGATTCATTTGAGGCTTCGTAAAATTATGAACAGTGGTGGGCAGTTGCACATCAATCATTATAAAGGAGCGACTGAGGGACTGTGCTTGAACCTCTAAAAGGGCATCTTAATGCCAAAACCACTACCTCTCCGTGAGTCTTCCGATAACTATGAAAGGGATATTTGGAGGAGGAGGGGGGTAGAAATTAACTTTTAATGCTCCTTGATTCACAGGGTTTTATCTGGACCAAACTTGTGGTTTGGGCGCTGCAGGGCGATAGCGTCCCTATGATTGCAGACCAGGTTCACCACCACGGTCAGACCCAAATTTGCGTGCTACACAGCAATTCTTGGTGCTACAGTAGGAAAATTGATAGCAATGGTACTAAAATAGTACTTTCTTGCTACAGGTGGCAACCCTGATCACGTGCTACGGTGCTACACATAATGAAATGGTGACTATATAGGACTTTCGTGCTACATGTTGCAACCCTGTTGCAGGCAATCTTTTTTCTGTGTACCATAAGAATCACGTTCGTATGGTGACCAGTACAAAAGATGAAAAGACTAGAGTGGGGTATTATGAGGGAATCATAAAATCTGTTGGTGGGCAAGTTTGAAGAAATTGCCTTGGAAATTGTGGAAATAGTGATCCTAAATCAATATTTACCTCAATTCCAGCCAGCCACCCTTTTAGAAATGATATGCAGCGGCTTTCTAGTACTGGACCTAGGAGAACAAATTTACAAGAGAAAAAACTAATCCAATCACACTCACTTAGAAACTCTCCATATGCAGTGACATAACCTATCTCTCCATCAATGAATATCCAATTTTGCTTCAATTTTCTACCAATATATAATTCTTCTGGTCGATTACATCAGCTTTGATTTTTAAGAGAATCTTGAGCAACCCGACCACCGGTATATATTAAATAAAACAAATATTTTTTTTCAACTGAAAATAAAGAGTACGATCGAAACTTAAAACAAATATAATTTATTACGTTTATGAAGGGGCTTCTTCTTGCTCAATGACTCGCGCTTTAGGCTAAGGTCTTAAAGTTCCTTAAAGATACTTCTCATTCAAATTCAATGGTCCTTGTGTTCCAGGATTTGTCTATAAGACATTAGATAAAAGGAAAGTCGAGCTTTAGCGTAAAGAGTGATAGATTGAGGAGGGGGCATACCCTTCATAATTTCTGTTCACGGAATAATTTTTGCTTGTTTTAAGTTGTAATGTTGCTCCTTAGCTTTATTCCGAAGAACTTGTTTTTATTCAATTTCTAAGCGTTTTCCAGATAATTCCAATATATCCCCCTATCCCCTCCATAAAAAATTCCCCGAAAAGTTTTTCTCCATGGAAAATTCTCCCCATGGAAAATTCCTCCTTCCACAGAAAATTCCCTCCTCCCAAAATAAAATGTTTGTTTATCTCCCAATAATAAATACTATATATGAATAATGAGAAAATTGCATTAATTATAAATTACAGCCATTTCCCCAGTGGTCCAGGGGGTCATTTCATCCCTGAAGGTATAGTTTATGAAATTGTTAACTATGCTGAACCAAATGGCTTCCTCAAAATTTGGATCGGATGTCTTTGGGGGAAAAGGAGCTTTGGAGTGGGTGTGTCACCCTTTAATCTTCATGGAAGTTTTTTGGAAAATCAGGCAAATTTTCCCAGGCTCAAAGTTTTTAATGAGTAACATTAAATTAGCATAAATTATGCTGAATTAGCATAAAAGCCTCTTTTAACCTATCAGTGATTATCAAATTTAATTTTTGTGGAGTTTCAGTTGGCATTGGGTCGATTCGCTCCTTACCTACAGTTCGTTACCACGAAATAATTGAAAACAGAGATGGCCGAGCTTCATTAAAGGTTGAGTCGCACTCTAAATATCTCTCGTCACGAGAGCCAAAATAAAAATAAAATATAAAAAACTTCGCTTGCTATGAAATTTTTGTTTTCTTGAGTGTCTGAAAAAAAATACATAGATATTTTTAATTTTGTTGCATGACATCTTTTGTTTGCTGGTGGATAACCTGTACGTCGGTAAATGTTGGTAAATTGGTAAATTGGTAGTAAATAAATATGTCGGTAAATTGGCCGTGAATATTCTGAAATCGGATGTATAGTTCGTTAGTGACGAACGAACTAGTTTTGTTAAATGCTCATTTGTGAGTTCGTGAACTGTGCTTTGATTTTATAAATTTCATTGTTGAAAAAAAGTAACTCACAACAATATTTTATGCCAAATATAGACAGTAGCCTGAAATCACCTTTTCTGAAATTAGGGTACAACAATCATGTCACTAGTTTCCAAAACTCATTTGCAGACTGAGCTGATTTCTGAGACATTTTAAGCCTGTGATCTTCTTCGGAGCCTAATAATTCCATTTCTTCTCCGGCACTTTCATTCTAAGTGATAATAAATAACAATTATATATCATTAATAACGTCAATCTAGAAAGGATTCACAAGAAAACTTAGAGAAATCTGTTGATTATTCGAATTATCAAATGGCAAGTGAAAGTCTTTTAAAAACTCTTCTAATTTATTGTCTTATTCACTTAATTTTTTCACCAATTTTAGAAAGTCCGCTGGTCTAGCAACAAAAGGGATTGAATATTTTTGTAGTTAAGTCGCGTTTAAAAACCTGTTTTAAAAAAAATAAAAGTTAAAATCGTTTGAATAAGATCAGCAATATCCTATTCTTCTTCTTTTAATACTATTAATAAGATCAGATGAATTATGCTGATGATGAGTTATTTTAAGCCTGTTCGTCAGTGGGGATAGTTCTCTGCCAGTATTATTACTTGTTTTCACATTATTTTTAAATTTTTATTTTATTTTATTTTTTTATTATTATTATTATTTTACTATATATTATTATTATTTATATTATTTAATTTATTATTATTTTCACTTTATTGTTTAGTTTGTCTTGTTCTATGTTGTTTCACATTTCTTTTTGCAAAAATATAAAGTAAGGCACGGCTACCAGGACATAAAAATATGATGTGGACTCCAAATGCTTATAGTCAACTAAATTATGTGAAATATATTTCAAATAAACACCCTGGAAATTTTTAATTTCCATAACTATTATATAACCACACATTGTCATCTAATTTTGGATGATGTTATGAGTGAACTATCTATTGGTATCTACCCCCCCGACAATTTACCGACAAGCTATATTGAGGGATTGCAGATGCTCCATTATATAAGTTAAGAACATGCTGTCATTAGTCCATTCATACACTTTAATTCCGAATAGTGTCTTCTTTTCTTCGAGAAAATTTTTACTTTTAACTTTTTTCTATCTCCTGACATTATGATGTTGCAGGCTCAGTTCAATTAATTGCCATGCATTTTTTAAATTCTTTTTAGGAGCCGTATTAATTCTTTCAAAAAATTTGGCCATGGCCATGTGTATTACTGAATCTAATGTTGTTAATTGAATTTTGACCAGTCGCAATTGTTCCAAATCTGGTACAAAAAACTAGAAGATTTGTGTTAGCATGATTTTCCTGCGTTAGCGGTCCTTGAGATGGTTGGTATAACTTATCCTAAGGAGAAAGAGACTTGGTCTGGGGGAGGACCTTCTGCAAGTAGTAAAAAACATACTTTCCAATCTTACAAAAGCAGTTCATAACCAGTATTTGAAGACTGTGAAGACAAGCTATCCGTTTGTCATCCGGAAATTTTCAGATCTTTTTGCGATGATGGTTTTTGTACGATAAAGCGGTCAGAAGTGCATTTCTTCTGCTCAGTCTTGTTGTTCTCGTAACAAACTTATTGTATCAGGATGTTTTTATTTATTAATTAAAAAAAATTTTCCACAAAATAAGTTTTCAAAGAAAAGTGAAGAACTACATTAAACAAAAAATGAGCTAAAATAAAATCAAATAATCTCGCAAGAGGGAAACTACCACAAATCAGCATCGATAAATAAATGAAACCGAAATCATACAGAAATTCCAATAAATAGTCGATTAAAACTCAAAAGGAGCAGAAATTAACATAAATTGGGCTAAAAAACCCTGTGCCTTCCCATGGCTAGAACAAAATTTGTACTTTACACATAAATGTTTTTACTTTTACAACTTCAATAAATCAAATAATATTAATATTTTGATTACTAAATATCCGTATATCTGTATGAAACTGACAATGCATATTCATTTGTATTTTTTTCAAATCCAAATGAATATGCATTCTGAGGGTGGTTGTGATCCTCTAAGACCTAATTTCCTGAAGTTTCAACAACATCACACAAAAAGGCTACCTCAAAATTTTGATTGGATGTGCCTGCGAAAATGGTGGGAGTGAGAGGGGCGTTAGTCTTTCTCCAATCATTTTTAACTATTAAAGAATGCACTATCCCTTCCAATTTAGAATCAAATGAGACCTTTTTAAGTTTCTATGACAACGCTTTCAATAAATACCTTATAAGCCCCCAGGGGATAACTTGCAACCCTCGCCCTGAGGGCTGGGGGGGGGGGTTGTCATCCTCACAGACGTCATTTCCAGAGCTTTCTACTACGTTGAACAAAACGGCTATCTGAAAATTTTGATTGGATGTGTTCGGGGGAATGGTGGACGTGAGAGAGGGGTTAGCTGCCTTCCAATAACTTTCAACTATTAAAAAGGGCACTAGCCCTCTTAATTTCCAATCGAATGAACCCCTTTTGAAGTTTTTGTCATAAAGTGTCAATCATTAAAAACTTTATATGGCACAGGGCATAACTTACAATCTTCACCCTGGGGATTCTGGGGGCTTTGTCATCCTTAAATACATAATTTCCAGAACTTTCAACTACGTTGGACAAAATGGCTATCTCTAAAATTTGATTGAATGTGTTTGGAGAAATGGAGGGCGTAAGAGGGGGGGGGGGGGTTGATTACTCTCCATTCACTTTTGACTATTAAAAAGGGCAATTTCAATTTCCAATTAAATGAGCCCCTTTTGAAATTTCTACAACAATTTTCTATATAAACCTTATATACCCCCAGGGCATAACTTACAACCCTTGCAGTGAAAGCTCTGAAGGGGTTACCATCCTAAAAGACCTAATTTCCAGAACTTTGGAATACGTTGAACAGAATGGATATCTCAAAATTTTGATTGGATGTGTTTGGGAAAATGGTGGGCGTGAGAGGGGGGTTAGTTGCCTTTCAATCACTTTAGACTATTAAAAGGGCAATAGCCCTTTCAATTTTCAATTAAATGAGCCCTTTTGGATGTTTTTACATCATCAATTTCAATAAAAACCTTACATGCTCCCAGGTCATAACTTAAAACCCTTCCCTGAGGGTTGTGGGGGGGATGGGTTGTCATCCTTAAAGATCTAATTTCTGAAACTTTCAACTGCGTTGAATAAAATGGCTATCTAAAAATTTTGATTGGATGTGTTTGGGGAAAAGGTGGGCGTGAGAGGGGGTTAGTTGCCTCCAAATCACTTTCGACTATTAAAAAGGGCACTAGCCCTTAGTAGAAATGGGGGTACCAGCCCCACGACTCACCCCTGCTGCCACCTACAACTTTTTTACATAATTATGCATGTTTTTATGGTTTTTGTCAGTGAGAATGGAAAAACAGAATTTTTCTCACTAGAAAAAACATGAATTTTCTCACAATGATGGATGTTTTCTTGGATGGTTATGTGTGTTGGTCAATTTATTTGATGTTTTTCATTGATGTCAACAGAAATTCATTTCTTTTTTATGGTATTTTTCAGTGAGAATGAAAAAACAGGAACTTTCTCAAATTTATGGATGTCAACAGCAATTTATGTATGTTTTATGGTTTTTGTCAGTGAGAATGAAAAAACAGGAACTTTCTCACATTTATGGATGTCAACAGCAATTTATGTCTGTTTTATGGTTTTTGTCAGTGAGAATGAAAAAACAGGAACTTTCTCACATTTATGGATGTTAACAGCAATTCATGTCTATTTTTTGGTTTTTTTCAGTGAGAATGTACATGCTCGTTGTTGTTTGGCTAACCTAACCTGGGAAATTGATTTACATAATCGGTGGGGGAATTACTGGTTCACGAAAGGGGAATTAACAAACAACCATGGCTTCTTTGATCTTTAGGCTAACCTAACCTGAGAAATTGATTTACATAATTGGCGGGGGAATTACTGATTCATGAAGGGGTATTAAGAAACAAACTTTGCTTCTTTGATATTTAGGCTAACCTAACCTGAGAACTTGATTTACATAATCGGCGGGGGAATTATTGGTTCACGAAAGGGGAATTAAGAAACAAACATGGATTCTTTGATCTTTAGGCTAACCTAACCTGAGAACTTGATTTACATAATCGCTAGGGGAATGTATTGATTCACGAAGGGGGAATTAAGAAACATTATGGTTTACTTGATCTGTAGGCTAACCTAACCTGAGAAATTGATTTATATAATTGGCAGGGAATTATTGATTCACAAAAGGGAAATTAAGAAACATTATGGCTTTTTTAATCTGAGGTCTGAGGGATAAACGTTCTTTAGGTCAGAGAGAAAAATTAATATTCTATTTTTAAATAGGGCTTCATTGATCTTTAGTGTCAGGAATTAGAAAGGACATCACTTGTTATCTTGGAATTATGTGGGAGGCTAAAGAGATAGAAATTCTATTTTAAATACGGCTTCACTGAGCTTTAATTAAGAAATATATGTCGATATTCTAAAAAAAACTTAATAGTGAAGCTGGGTAAATTTATGAGATGAAGAGATTAGCGTACAAAAAGGTTTTCTAGACATTTGAAATTTGAAAGCACAGAGATGTCAAAAACAAAGGGAACACGCTGAGATTACGTTTAGGGATTATTTGGGTGAAACGGTTTTAGACATTTTAGGGAATTATTTCGGCGAAACAGTTAGAGACATTTTAAAAGATGATTTTAGAAAAGGTTTTAGAAGAGGTTTTGAGTGTGGTCGTTATAGTAAGCAAGTTCTATTTGAACAGTGTCGTGAGGTCCTCTACCCCAACCCCAAAGGGCCCCAATCGCCCTACCCCGACCCAAAGGGCTCCGATCCCCATACCCCAATCCCGAAGGAACCCCCCGATCCCCAAAGGTTCCCCGGGCTCCCACCCGTTCCCCCAGAACCCCAAAGACGCTCCCCGGGCCCCGTCGTTCGTTGATGTGTGCTGTCTGAAACCTATGATTTCTTGTGTATGGGTTGCTTTTTATTGCTTTTCGGAGCTGAATTTTTTAGTTTTTCATAGGTATATGGTGTATAAAACCTACGATTTCTGATGAGTGGTATGCTATTTTGACCGGCCCGAGCTAGATTTCTTACCATTTCATAGCCGTGTGTCATCAGAAAATTGGGATTTGGGATGTGTAGTTTGTTATTTGAACGTTTCAGAGCTAGGATTCTTAGTCTCTCATAGGCGATTGTTGTCTGAAACCTATAGTTTGGGATTAGTAGTTTGCTATTTCAGGCTTTTATGAGCTAGGTTTCCTATTATTTCGTAGGTGTGTGTTGTCTTAAACTTATGATTTGGGTTATGTAAATTACTATTTCCGTCTTTTCTGAGCTAGATTTCTTATTCTTTCTTAGGTGTGTGTTGTCTGAAACCTATGAATTGGGATGGGTGGTTTGCTATTTTTGACTTTTCTGAGCTGGATTTCTTAGCCGTTCATAGGTGTGTGTTGTCCGAAACTTATGATTTGGGATGGTTAATTTGCTATTTCCGGCTTTTATTGGCTAGGTTTCTTAGCCTTTCATAGGTGTGTGTTGTCAGAAAATTATGATTTGGGATGTGTAGTTTGCTATTTGGACTTTTCAGAGCTAGGATTCTTAGTCCCTCATAGGTGTTCGTTGTCTGAAACCTATAGTTTGGGATGAGTAGTTTGTTATTTCAGGCTTTTCTGAGCTAAGGTTTCTTAGTATTTCGTAGGTGTGTGTTGTCTGAAACTTATGATTTGAGGTCTGTAATTTGCTATTTCCGACTTTTCTAAGCCAGATTTCTTAGTCTTTCGTAGGTGTGTGTTGTCTGAAACCTATGATTTGGGATGTGTAGGTTGCTATTTTTTTACTTTTCTGAGCTGGATTTCTTAGCCTTTCGTAGGTGTGTGTTGACTAAAACCTATGATTTGGGAGTGAGTGGTTTGCTATTTTTGACTTTTCTGAGCTAGATTTCTTAGCCTTTCATAGGTGTGTGCTTTCAGAAAATTATGATTTGGGAGGCCTAGTTTGCTTTTTGGACTTTTCAGAGCTAGGATTCTTAGTCCCTCATAGGTGTTTGTTGTCTGAAACTTCTAGTTTGGGATGAGTGGTTGGCTATTTCAGGCTTTTCTGACCTAAGGTTTCTTAGTATTTCGTAGGTGAATGTTGTCTGAAACGTATGATTTGGGATATGTAAATTACTATTTCGGGCTTTTCTGAGTTGGATTTCTTAGTCTTTAATAGGTATGTGTTGTCTGACACCTATGATTTGGGATGGGTGGTTTGCTATTTTTGACTTTTCTGAGGTGGATTTCTTACCCTTTCATAGGTGTGTGTTGTCAGAAAATTATGATTTGGGATGTGTAGTTTGCTAGTTGAACTTTTCAGAGATACGATTCTTATTCTCTCAGTGACGATTGTTTTCGTAAACCTGCAGTTTTAGATGAATAGTCTGCTATTTCAGACTTTTATGAGCTAGGTTTATTAGTATTTCGTAGGTGTGTGTTGCCTGAAACTAATGAATTGGGATATGTAAATTACTATTTCGGGCTTTTCTGAGCCAGATTTCTTAGTTTTTCGTTGATGTGTGTTGTCAGAAACCTATGATTTGGGATGGGTGGATTACTATTTTTGACTTTTCTGAGCTGGATTTCTTAGCCGTTCATAGGTGAGTGTTGTCTGAAACTTATGATTTGGGATGGTTAATTTGCTATTTCCGGCTTTTATTAGCTAGGTTTCTTAGCCTTTCATAGGTGTGTGTTGTCAGAAAATTATGATTTGGGATGTCTAGTTTGCTATTTGGACTTTTCAGAGCTAGGATTCTTAGTCCATCATAGGTGTTTGTTGTCTGAAACCTATAGTTTGGGATGAATAGTTTGCTGTTTCAGGCTTTTATGAGCTAGGTTTCTTAGCCTTTCGTAAGTGTGTGTTGTCTGAAACTTATGATTCGGGATATGTAAATTACTATTTCGGGCTTTTCTGAGCTAGATTTCTTAGTCTTTCGTTGATGTGTGTTGTCTGAAACCTATGATTAGGGATGTGTGGGTTGCTATTTTTTGACTTTTCCGAGCTGGATTTCTTAGCCTTTCATAGGTATGTGTTGACTGAAACCTATGATTGTGATGACTGGCTTGATATTTTTTACCTTTCTTAGCTAGATTTCGTGGCCTTTCATAGGTGTGTATTTTCAGAAAATTATGATTTAGGAGTTGTAATTTGATATTTGGACTTTTTAGAGCTATGAATCTTAGTCTCTCATAGGCGTTTGTTGTCTGAAACTTCTAGTTTCGGATGAAAAGTTTGCTATCTCAGGCTTTTATGAGCTAAGGTTTCCTAGTATTTTCTAGGTGAATATTGTCCGAAACTAATGATTTGGGATATTTAGATTACTATTTAGGGCTTTTCACAGCTAGTTTTCTTAGTCTTTAGTTTGTTTATGTTTTCTGAAACCCTTGACTTGAGATGTGTCGGTTGCTATTTTTTGACTTTTCCGAGCTGGATTTCTTAGCCTTTTGTAGGTATGTGTTGACTGAAACCTATGACTTAGGATGAGTGGTTTGCTATTTTTGACTTTTCTAAGCTAGATTTCTTAGCCTTTCATAGGTGTGTGCTTTCAGAAAATTATGATTTGGGAGGTGCAGTTTGCTTTTTGGACTTTTCAGAGCTAGGATTCTTAGTCCCTCATAGGTGTTTGTTGTCTGAAACTTCAAGTTTGGGATGAGTAGTTGGCTATTTCAGGCTTTTCTGAGCTAAGTTTTCATAGTATTTCGTAGGTGAATTTTGTCTGAAACGTATGAATTGGGGTATGTAAATTACTATTTCGGGCTTTTCTAAGCTATATTCTTTAGTCTTTCGTTGGTGTGTGTTGTCTGAAACCTATGATTTGGGATGTGTGGGTTGCTATTTTTTGACTTTTATGAGCTGGATTTCTTAGCCTTTCATAGGTGTGTGTTGACTGAAACCTATGACTTAGGATGAGTGGTTTGCTATTTTTGACTATTTTGAGAGAGATTTCATAGCATTTCACATGTGTGAGGTTTCAGAAAATTATGATTTGGGATATGTAGCTTGCTTTTTGTAATTTTTAGATCTAGGATTCTTAGTCCCTCATATGTGTTTGCTGTCTGAAAATTCTAGCTTGGGATGAGTAGTTGAATATTTCAGGTTTTTCTGAGGTAAGATTTCTTACTATTTCGTTGGTGAATTTTGTCTAAAACTTACGATTTGGGATATTTAAACTACTATTTCGGGCTTATCTGAGCTAGATTTCTTTGTCTTTCGTTGGTGTGTGTTGTCTGAAACCAATGATTTGGGATGTGTGGATCGCTATTTTTTTAATTTTCTGAACTGGATTTTTTAGTTTTTCATTGGTTTATGTTTACTGAAACCAATGATTTGGGATGAGTGGTTGGCTATTTTTGGCTTTTCTGAGCTAGATTTCTTAGCCTTTCATAGGTGTGTGCTGTCAGAAAATTATGATTTGGGATTTCTAGTTTGCTTTTTGGACTTTTAAGAGCTAGGATTCTTAGTCCCTCATAGGTGTTTGTTGTCTGAAACCTACAGTTTGGGATGAGTAGTTGGCTATTTCAGGCTTTTCTGAGCTACGGTTTCTTAGTATTTCGTAGGTATGTGTTGTCTAAAACTTATGATTTGAGGTGTGTAATTTGCTATTTCAGACATGATCAATTTTATTTCCCCAAAATAAAATAAAAAGCTTCCACTTCAGTTCAGATCTTTCTCAATGAGATGAAAAAATTTTAATTACTGTTCCAATTTTTTCAAAAAAGTTGCACATGTTTATTTTTTCTTTTGAGTTTTACCAAAGAAAAAAAGTCAATTCTGATTACTCTAGAGAAAATAAGAATCTTACACTTGAGTTTTAAGTTCACCAAGACATAAAAAATTTAAAGTTTAGTTCAAATTTTTCCGTAGAAGATAGGAAAAGTTATACTATGATTTGTGATTATTTTCCATGAAGATAAAAAGTTTCACTTTAATTCTAAATTTTCTTAAATTCAGTTCCGACTTTTCTCAAAATACTTTCTTAAAATACTGTTCCAAATTATTCATAGAAGATAGAAAATTGCAAGTTCTCTTTTGCTTTGTTCCAATGGTAAAGATTCAATTATAATGTCTCTAGATAAGAAAAGAATTTCCCTGTTCCGTTTCTACTTCACCTAGGCATGAATAATTTAAAATCCACTTCTAAATTTTTCAGTTGAAGATAGAACAAACTTTGCTATGATTTTGATTATTTTCCATGAAGATAAAAAGTTTCACTTTAATTCTAAATTTTCTTAAATTCAATTCCGACCTTTCTCAAAGAGATGAAAAAACTTAAAGTTCTGTTCCAAATATTTCCCCGGAAGAAGAAACGTTCAACTTCGATTATGAATTTTCTCAATGAAAATTAAATAAGTTATTGATCAAATCTATTTTCCCAAAATAATATAAAAATTTCCACTTCAGTTCAGATTTTTTTCTCCAAGAGATGAAGAAATTTAAAGTTCTGTTCCAAATTTTTCATAGAAGATAGGAAAAGTTATACTTTGATCGTGAATATTCAAGTTCTATTCTGAATTTTACCAAAGAACACAATTCAATTCTAATTTCTCCAATAAAAAATTTAAAGTTCAATTCCCAAAATAATATAAAAATTTCCACTTCAGTTCAGATTTTTTTCTCAAAGAGATGAAGAAATTTAAAGTTATGTTCCAAATTTTTCATAAAAGATAGGAAAAGTTATACTTTGATCGTGAATATTCAAGTTCTATTCTGAATTTTACCAAAGAAAACAATTCGATTATAATTTCACCAATAAAAAAATTAAATTTCAGTTCTAAATTTTTCCGTAGAAGATAGGAAACGTTATATTTTGATTTTGAATATTTTACATGAAGATAAAAAGTTTCACTTTAATTATAAATTTTCTTAAATTCAGTTCCGACTTTTCTCAAAGAGATGAAAAAATTTAAAGTTCTGTTCCAAATTTTTCATAGAACATAGGAAAAGTTATACTTTGATTGTGAATATTCTTCATGAAGATATGGAGCTACACTTTAATTCTGGCTCCAATTTAATTCTGAGTTTTCTCGAAGAACTGCAAAATGGACAAGTTCTCTTCTGAATTTTCTTAGAGAAGAGAAAAAAAAGTTAGCTAAATTCTGAAATTTACCAATGAAAATGAAAAAGCTTTCATTTCAGTTCCTAATTTCTCAAAGACATAAAAAATTTAAAGTTCAATTCTAAATTTTTCCATAGAAGATAGGAATGGCTATACTATGATTTTTATTATTTTCCAGTGAAGATAAAAAGTTTCACTTTAATTCTAATTTTCTTAAATTCAGTTCCGATTTTTTGCAATGAGATGAAAAATTTAAAGTTCTGTTCCAAATTTTTCATAGAAGATAGAAAAAGTTATACATTGATTGTGAATATTCGACATGAAGATAAGGAGCATCACTTTAATTCTGAGTTTTCTCGAAGAAGTGCAAAATGTTCAAGTTCTCTACTTAATTTGCTTAAAGAAGTGAAAAAAGTTAGCTCAATTCTGAATTTTACCATTGAAAATGAAAAAAGCTTCCACTTCAGTTCTTAATTTCTCAAGGACATAAAAAATTCAAAGTTCCCTTCTAATTTTTCCATGAAAATAAAAAGGTTCCACTTCAGTTCTGGTTTTTTGTCAAAGAGATGAAAAATTTAAAGTTCTATTCTAATTTTAAATTAAATTTTAGCTCCTTTGTCTTATGGATTTACCACTCAAATTTCTAAATTAGAAAATGAGTGACTCGTTCTATTATTAAAGGCAATAGTTCAAACTCGTTCATCTAACCTCCAAAACAATAGGTTAGGTTAGGTATAAATAAATATTAATAAATAAATAGAAACATTTCTACATGTTTAAGTTAGGTTAGGTTAGGTTAGGTTAACTTATCATGAGCACTCATGATAATTTAACCTAACCTTTTCCGGCGAGTATGGTTAGGTTAGGTTAGATTAAGTTAGGTTAGATTAGGTTAGGTTAAGTTAGGTTAGGTTAGCCTATGTACGCTTCACTTAGGTTAGCTTAGGTTAGGTGAGAGACAGGCAAGGTTAAGTTAGGTTAGGTTAAGTTAGGTTAGGTTAGGTTAGCCTACGTACGCGCGCGTACGTAGGCTAACCTATCCTAACTTAACCTAACCTAACTTAATCCAACCTAACCTAACCTAATCATACACCTAACTTTTTGTCTGTCTCTCACCTAACCTAAGCTAACCTAAGTGAAGCGTACGTAGGCTAACCTAACCTAACTTACCCTAACCTATTCTAACCTAACTTAATCTAGCCTAACCTAACCATACTCGCCGGAAAAGGTTAGGTTAACTTATCATGAGCGCTCATGATAAGTTAACCTAACCTAACTTAAACATGTAGAAATGTTTCTATTTATTTATTAATATTTATTTATACCTAACCTAACCTATTGTTTTAGAGGTTAGATGAACGAGTTTGAACTATTGCCTTTAATAATAGAACGAGTCACTCATTTTCTAATTTACAAATTTGAGTGGTAAATCCATAAGACAAAGGAGCTAAAATTTAATTTAAAATTAGAATAGAACTTTAAATTTTTCATCTCTTTGACAAAAAACCAGAACTGAAGTGGAACGTTTTTATTTTCATGGAAAAATTAGAAGAGAACTTTGAATTTTTTATGTCCTTGAGGAATTAAGAAGTGAAGTGGAAGCTTTTTTCATTTCAATGGTAAAATTCAGAATTGAGCTAACTCTTTTCACTTCTTTAAGCAAATTCAGTAGAGTAGTTGAACCTTTTGCATTTCCTCGAGGAAACTCTGAATTAAAGTGATGCTCCTTATCTTCATGTCGAATATTCACAATCAATGTATAACTTTTTCTATCTTCTATGAAAAACTTGGTACAGAACTTTAAATTTTTCATCTCATTGCAAAAATCGGAACTGAATTTAAGAAAATTAGAAATAAAGTGAAAATTTTTCCCTTCCTGGAAAAAAATTACACACCGATCAGATGAAGTCGTATCTTCTCAGTCAAATCTTAGAATTGAACTTTAAATTTTTTATGTCAGTGAAAATTAAAGAACTTATGTTTAAGCTCATTCATTTTAAATGTCAAACTTCTGAATTGAGCTAACTTTTTTTTCTCTTCTCTAAGAAAATTCAGAAGAGAACTTGTCCATTTTGCAGTTCTTCGAGAAAACTCAGAATTAAATTGGAGCCAGAATTAAAGTGGAGCTCCATATCTTCATGAAGAATATTCACAATCAAAGTATAACTTTTCCTATGTTCTATGAACAATTTGGAACAGATCTTTAAATTTTTTAATCTCTTTGAGAAAAGTCGGAACTGAATTTAAGAAAATTTAGAATTAAAATGAAATCTTTTATCTTCAGGTAAAACAATTACGATCAAAGCATGGCGTTTCTTGCATTCTATGGAAAAATTTTGAATTGAACTTTAAATTTTTTATTGTTGAAATACGAATCTAATTTTTTTCTTTGGTAAAATTAAGAAGAGAACTTGAACATTCACAATCAAAGTATATCTTTCTCTATCTTCAATTAAAAATTTCGAACAGAACTTTAAATTTCTTCATCTCTTTGAGAAAAAAATCTGAACTGAAGTGGAAATTTTTATATTATTTTGGGAATTGAACTTTAAATTTTTTATTGGAGAAATTAGAATTGAATTGTGTTCTTTGGTAAAATTAAGAATAGAACTCGAATATTCGCGATCAAATTATATCTTTTCATATCTTCAATGAAAAATTTCGAACAGAACTTTAAATTTCTTCATCTCATGGAGAAAAAAATCTGAATTGAAGTGAAAATTCTTATATTATTTTGGGAAAACATATTTGATGAATAACTTATTAAATTTTCATTGAGAAAATTCAGAATCTAAGTTGAACTTTTCTTCTTCCGGGAAAATATTTGGAACAGAACATAAAATTTTTTCATCTCTTTGAGAAAGGTCGAAATTAAATTTAAGAAAACTAAGAATTCAAGTGAAAACTTTTATATTCATGGGAAATAAGCACAATCATAATATAGCTTGTCCTATCTTCTATGGAAAAATTTAGAACTGAACTTTAAATTTTTTATGTCTTGGTGAAGTTGAAACTGAACTGGAAGATTCTTCTCTTCTCTAGAGAAATTAGAATTTAATTGTTTTCTTTAGTAAAATTCAAAAGAGAACTTGAACTTTTCTATCTTCTATGAAAAATTTGGGTCAGTATTTTAAATTTTTTCATCTCTTTGAGAAATATCTTAACTGAAGTGGAAAATTTTTATATTATTTTGGGGAAATAGAATTGATCAATAATTTATTTCATTTTAATTGAGAAAATTCAGAATCGAAGTTGAACTTTTCTTCTTCCGGGAAAATATTGTGAACAGAACTTTTAATTTTTTCATCTCTTTGAGAAAAGTTGGAACTGAATTTAAGAAAATTTAGAATTAAAGTGAAAATTTTTATCTTCATAAAAAATAATCACAATCATAGTATAACTTTTCTTATCTTCTATGGAAAAAATTTAGGACTGAACTTTAAATTTTTTGTGTCTTGGTGAACCTAAAACTGACGTGGAAGCCTTTTATTTTCTCTGGAGAAATTAGAATTGAATTACGTTCTTCGGTAAAATTCAGAAGAGATCTTTAATATTCACGATCAAAGTATAACTTTTCCTATCTTCGATGAAAATTTGGAACAGAACTTAAAATTTTTTCGTCTCTTTGAGAAAGGTCGGAACTGAATTTGAGAAAATTTAGAATTAAAGTGAAACTTTTTATCTTCATGGAAAATAATCATAAATCATAGTATAACTTTTCCTATCTTCTACGGAAAAATTTGAACTAAACTTTAAATTTTTTATGTCTTGGTGAACTTAAAACTGAAGTGTAAGCTTTTTATTTTCTCTTGAGAATTTTGAATTGAATTGCGTTCTTTGATAAAATTCATAAGAGAACTTGAACTTTTTTATCTTCTTTTAAAAATTTGGAAAAGTATTTTAAATTTTTTTCTCTCATTGAGAAAAATCTGAACTGAAGTGGAAACTTTTTATATTAATTTGGGCAAATAGAATTGATCATGACTGAAATAGCAAATTACACACCTCAAATCATAAGTTTCAGACAACACATACCTACGAAATACTAAAAAACCGTAGCTCAGAAAAGCCTGAAATAGCCAACTACTCATCACAAACTGTAGGGTTCAGAAAAAAAACACATGTGAGGGACTATGAATCCTAGCTTTGAAAAGTCCAAAAAGCAAACTACAAATCAAAGATCATAATTTTCTGACAGCACGCACATATGAAAGGCTAAGAAACCTAGCTCAGAAAAGTAAAAATAGCAAACCACTCATCCCAAGTCATAGGTTTCAGTCAACACACACCTATGAAAGGCTAAGAAATCCAGCTCAGAAAAGTCAAAAAATAGCAACCCACACATCCCAAATCATAGGCTTCAGACAACACACACCAACGAAAGACTAAGAAATCTAGCTTAGAAAAGCCCGAAATAGTAATTTACATATCCCAAATCATAAGTTTCAGACAAAATTCACCTACGAAATACTAAGAAACCTTAGCTCAGAAAAGCCTGAAATAGCCAACTACTCATCCCAAACTTGAAGTTTCAGACAGCAAACACCTATGAGGGACTAAGAATCCTAGCTCTGAAAAGTCCAAAAAGCAAACTACACCTCCCAAATCATAATTTTCTGAAAGCACACACCTATGAAAGGCTAAGAAATCTAGCTCAGAAAAGTCAAAAATAGCAAACCACTCATCCTAAGTCATAGGTTTTAGTCAACACATACCTATGAAAGGCTAAGAAATCCAGCTCGGAAAAGTCAAAAAATAGCAACCGACACATCCCAAATCATAGGTTTCAGACAACACAAACAAAATACTGGCATAAAACCGGGCTCAGAAAAGACCAACCTAGTAATTCACGTACCTCACTTCATACGTTCTTAACAGCATTCCTCAACAGAGTACTAAGACGTCTTTGCTTAGTAAAGCCTGAAATATCAAGTAGCACATCCAAAACATGAATTTTCTGACAACAAACACAAAAGCGGGACTAAGCATCCCAGCACTGAAAAGTCCAAAATGCTAATAACCTCTCCAGCATCATAATTTCTGACACCATACGCAAACGAATTGCTCAAATCTCTAGCTCAGACAAGTCAAAAAATAGCAACCCACACATCCCAAATCATAGGTTTCAGACACCACAAACCTACGAAAGACTGAGAAATCTAGCTTAGAAAAGCCCGAAATAGTAATTTAAATATCCCAAATCATAAGTTTCAGACAAAATTCACCTACGAAATACTGTGAAACCTTAGCTCAAAAAAGCCTGAAATAACAAACTATTCATCCCAAACTAGAAGTTTAAGACAACAAACGCCTATGAGAGACTAAGAATCCTAGCTCTGAAAAGTCCAAATAGCAAACTACACATCCCAAATCATAATTTTCTGACAACACACACCAATGAAAGGCTAAGAAATCTAGCTCAGAAAAGTCAAAAATAGCAAACCACTCATCCCAAATCATAGGTTTCAGTCAACGCACACCTATAAAAGGCTAAGAAATCTAGCTCAGAAAAGTCAAAAAATAGCAACCCGCACATCCCAAATCATAGGTTTCAGACAACACACATCAACAAAAGACTATGAAATCTAGCTCAGAAAAGCCCAAAATAGTAATTTACATATCCCAAATCATAAGTTTCAGTCAACACACACCTACGAAAGGCTAAGAAACCTAGCTCATAAAAGCCTGAAATAGCAAACTACTCATCCCAAACTATAGGTTTCAGACAACAAACACCTATGATGGACTAAGAATCCTAGCTCTGAAAAGTCCAAATAGCAAACTAGACATCCCAAATCATAATTTTCTGACAAGACACACCTATGAAACGCTAAGAAACCTAGCTAATAAAAGCTGGAAATAGCAAATTAACCATCCCAAATCATAAGTTGCAGACAACAATCACCTATGAAAGGCTAAGAAATCCAGCTCAGAAAAGTCAAAAATAGTAATTCACCCATCCCAAATCATAGGTTTCAGACAACACACAACAACGAAAGACTAAGAAATCTGGCTCAGAAAAGCCCGAAATAGTAATTTACATATCCCAAATCATAAGTTTCAGACAACACACACCTACGAAATACTAGGAAACCTAGCTGATAAAAGCCTTAAATAGTAAACTATTCATCCCAAACTACAGGTTTCAGACAACAAACGTCTATGAGAGAATAAGAATCGTAGCTATGAAAAATCCAACTAGCAAACTACACATCCCAAATCATAATCTTCCGACAAAACATACCTATGAAAGGGTAAGAAATCCAGCTCAGAAAAGTCAAAAATAGCAAACCACCCATCCCAAATCATAGGTTTCAGACAACACATACCTATGAAAGACTAAGAAATCCAACTCAGAAAAGGCTGAAATAGTAATTTACATATCCCAAATCATAAGTTTCAGACAACATTCACCTACGAAATACTAAGAAACCTTAGCTTAGAAAAGCCTGAAATAGCCAACTACTCATCCCAAACTAGAAGTTTCAGACAACAAACACCTATGAGGGATTAAGATTCCCAGCTCTGAAAAGTCCAAAAAGCAAACAATACCTCCCAAATCATAATTTTCTGAAACCACACACCTATGAAAGTCAAAGAAATCTATCTCAGAAAAGTCAAAAATAGCAAACCACTCATTCCCAAATCATAGGTTTTAGTCAACACACACCTACGAAAGGCTAAGAAATCCAGCTCAGAAAAGTAAAAAAATAGCAACCTACACATCCCAAATCATAGGTTTCAGACAACACACACCTACGAAAGACTAAGAAATCTGGCTATGAAAAGTCGGAAATAGCAAATTACACACCTCAAGTCATAAGTTTCAGACAACACACACCTATGAAATACTAAGAAACCTTAGCTCAGAAAAGCCTGAAATAGCAAACTACTCATCCCAAACTATAGGTTTCAGACAACGAACACCTATGAGGGACTAAGAATCCTAGCTCTGAAAAGTCCAAAAGCAAACTACACATCCCAAATCATAATTTTCTGACAACACACACCTATGAAAGGCTAAGAAACCTAGCCAATAAAAGCCGGAAATAGCAAATTAACCATCCCAAATCATAAGTTTCGGACAACACACACCTATGAACGGCTAAGAAATCCAGCTCAGAAAAGTCAAAAATAGCAATCCACTCATCCCAAATCATATGTTTCAGACAACAAACACCAACGAAAGAATAAGCAAACTAAATCAGAACACATAAAAAGAGTAACTTGTATATCCCACATCATTAGTTTCAGACAAACCACACCTACAAAAAACTAAAAAACCTAGCTCATAGAAGCCGGAAATAGCAGACTATTCATCCCAAACTATAGGTTTCAGACAACAAACGCCTATGAAACACTAAGAATCCTAGCTCTGAAAAGTCCAACTAGAAAACTACACATCCCAAATCTTAATTTTCTGACAACACACACCTATGAAAGGGTAAGAAATCCAGCACAGGAAAGTCAAAAATAGCAAACCACCCATCCCAAATCATAGGCTTCAGACAACACATACCTATGAAAGACTAAGAAATCCAACTCAGAAAAGTCAAAAATAGCAACCCATACACCCCAAATCATAGGTTTCAGACAACACATAACAACGAACGATGGGGCCCGAGGAGGGCATTGGGGGGTGTGGGGGGCGGGGGGGGAGCCCGGGAAACCTTTGGGTACGGGGGATTTCATTGGGTTTTGGGGTTTGGGGACCGGAGCCCTTTGGGTCGGGGTAGGGTGATTGGGGCCCTTTGGGGTTGGGGTAGAGGACCTCACGACACTGTTCAAATAGAACTTGCTTACTATAACGACCACACTCAAAACCTCTTCTAAAACCTTTTCTAAAATCATCTTTTAAAATGTCTCTACCTGTTTAGCCGAAATAATTCCCTAAAATATCTAAAACCGTTTCACCCAAATAATCCCTAAACGTAATCTCAGCGTGTTCCCTTTGTTTTTGGCATCTTTGTACTTTCACATTTCAAATTTCTAGGAAACCCTTTCCTACGTTAATCTCTTCATCTCATAAATGCTCCTAGCTACACTATTAAGGTTTCGTTAGAATATCAATTTATCTCTCCGACTTAAAGCTCAGTGAAGCCATATTTAAAAATAGAATTTCTGTCTCTTTAGACTCCCACATAATTCCAAGATAACAAGTGATGTCATTTCTTATTCCTGACACTAAAGATCAATGAAGCCCTATTTAAAAATAGAATATTAATTTTTCTCTCTGACCTAAAGAACGTTTATCCCTCAGACCTAAGATTAAAAAAGCCATAATGTTTCTTAATTCCCCTTTTGTGAATCAATAATTCCCCGCCAATTATGTAAATCAATTTCTCAGGTTAGGTTAGTCTAAAGGTCAAAGAAACCATAATGTTTCTTAATTCCCCCTTCGTGAATCAATACATTCCCCTAGCGATTATGTAAATCAAGTTCTCAGGTTAGGTTAGCCTAAAGATCAAAGAAGCCATGTTTGTTTCTTAATTCCCCTTTCGTGAACCAATAATTCCCCCGCTGATTATGTAAATCAAGTTCTCAGGTTAGGTTAGCCTAAAGATCAAAGAAGCCATGTTTGTTTCTTAATTCCCCTTTCATGAATCAATAATTTCCCCGCCGATTGTGTAAATCAATTTCTCAGGTTAGGTTAGCCTAAAGATCAAAGAAGCCATGATTGTTTGTTAATTCCCCCTTCGTGAATCAATAATTCCCCCGCCGATTATGTAAATCAATTTCTTAGGTTAGGTTAGCCAAACAATCTCATAACATTCGCGTCGAGCATGTACATTCTCACTGACAAAAACCATAAAACAGACATAATTTGCAGTTGACATCCATAAATGTGAGAAAGTTCCTTTTTTTTCATTCTCACTGACAAAAACCATAAAACAGACATGAATTGCTGTTGACATCCATAAATGTGAGAAAGTTCCTGTTTTTTCATTCTCACTGACAAAAACCATAAAACAGACATGAATTACTGTTGACATCCATAAATATGAGAAAGTTCCTGTTTTTTCATTCTCAGTGAGAAAAACCATAAAAAAGACATGAATTGCTGTTGACATCCATGAAAAACATCAAATAAATTGACCAACATACATAACCGTCCAAGAAAACATACATCAATGTGAGAAAATTCATGTTTTTCAAGTGAGAAAAATTCTGTTTTTCCATTCTCACTGACAAAAACCATAAAAACATGCATAAATTATGTAAAAAAGTTGTAGGTGGCAGCAGGGGTGAGTCGTGGGGCTGGTACCCCCCTTTCTACTGCCCTTGGAATTTCCAATCGAATGAGCCCTTTTTCAAGTTTCTACGACAAAAATTTCAATAAAAACCTTATATGCCCCCAGGGCATAACTTATAACCCTTGCCCTGAAGACTGTGGGGGGTGTGTCCTGCTCAAAGGTATAATTTCCTGAACTTTAAACTGCGTAGAACAAAATGGCTATCTAAAAATTTTGATTGGGTGTATTTGGGGAAATGGTGGGTGTGGAAGGGGTGTTAGTTGCCTTCCAATCACTTTTGACTATTAAAAAGGGCACTAGCCATTTCAATTTCCAATCGAATGAGCCCTTTTTGAAGTTTCTACTACGACGCGCTCAGTAAAAACCTTATATGCCCCCAGGGCATAACTTACAACCCTTGCCCTGAGGGCTGTGGGGGAGTGTCCTCCTCAAAAACATAATTTCTATCTGGAAATCCACAACACTGAACAATATGGTGATCTAGAAATTTTGATTGGATGTGTTTGGGGAATAGATGGGCGAGAGAGGGGGGCTAATTGCCCTCAAATCACTTTCGACTATTAAAACGGGCACTAGACCTTTGAATTTCCAATCGAATTAGCCATTTTTCAAGTTTATATGGCAAAGATTTCTAAGAATCTTAGATCCTCCCAGGGCATAATTTATAAACCTTGCCCTGAAGACTGTGGGGAGAATGTTCTGCTAAAAGGTATAATTTCGTAAACTTTAAGTGCGTGGAACGAAATGGCTATTTCAAAATTTGTTAGTTGCCTTCTAATTACTTTCGACTATTAAACAGGGCACAATCAAGTTCTAATCGAACGAGCCCTTTTTGAAATTTCTACGAAAACTCTTTCTATAAAAAACTTTATATGCCCCCAGGACATAACTTACAATCCTTGTCCTCAGGGCTGTGAGGGGTTGTCATCCTGAAAGACCTAATTTCCAGAAATTTAAACTACGTTGAACAAAATGCCTATTTCAAAATTTTCATTGGATGTGTTTGGGGAAAAGGTGGTCGTGAGAGGGGGGTTCGTTACCGTCCAATCACTTTCAACTATTAAAAAGGGCACTAGCCCTTTGAATTTCCAATCAAAGGAGCCTTTTTTGAAGTTTCTATGACAACGCCTTCTATAAAAACCTTATATTCCCCCAATGTATAACTTACAACCCTTACACCGAGGGTTGTGGGGGAGTGTCCTCCTCAAAAATTTATTTTATAGCGGAAAATCAACTACACTGAACAAAATGGCTATCTCCAAATTTTGATTGGATGTGTTTGGGGGAATGATGGGCGTTGGGGGGGGGGGGATAATTGCCCTCCAATCACTTTTGTCTATTAAAAAGGGTACTACCCCTTTAAATTTCCAATTGAATGAGCCTTTCTTGAAGTTTCTACGACAACACCTTCTATAAAAACCGTATATGCCCCCAGGGCATAACTTAAAACCCTTGCCCCGAGGGTTGTAGGGGAGTGTCCTCCTCAAAAACATATTTTCTATCTGGAAATCAACTACGCTGAACAAAATAGCTATCTCAAAATTTTGATTTGATGTGTTTTGGGGAATAATGGGTGGGGGGGGGGGGGGCTAGTTTCCCTCAGATCACTTTTGACTGTTAAAACGGGCACTAGCCCTTTAAATCTCCAATCGAATGAGCCTTTTTGAAGTTTCTACGGCAACGCCTTCTATAAAAACCTTATATACCCCCGGGCATAACTTAAAACCCTTGCCCCAAGGGTTGTGGGGGAGTGTCCTCCTCAAAAAGATAGTTTATATGTGCAAATCAACAAGGCTGAACAACATAATCATTGAAAAGTTTTGAGTGAATGTGTTTGGGGGACCGGCGGGAGTGGAGGGGGGGCTAGTTGTCCTCTAGTCATAATCTACTCTTAAAAATGGCAATACTCGCTCCAATTTCCAAATAAATGAGCCCTTTTTGAAGTTCCTACGACAACTCCTTCGATACGAAGTGCCGGGGTATGCAGAAAAGAAAAAAAAATAACACATTGTGCCCACATCGTTCTTTACTTAGGCAGCTCTAGCGCGCTGCCTATGATAATGCAAAACTATTATCTAAATATGGTTGTAAATACGACCATAAGGTAAATATGAAAAAGGGAGGTTCTCCCTTTGAAGCCTGTAAACAGATGTGTTCATGGCCTTCACTCTGAATGGTCTATTGTATTTCTTCGCTCTGTCTTCAACCCTGTCTTCATTTGCAGTTACTCCCATCTAGAAAAGGAAAGAGAATAAAAGATCTACTATTTGGAATGAACTTTCTCTCTGGCCTAGTGAGAAGAGGGCTAATTTTCCACATTAGAAAAAAGATAATAATTAAGGGTAGGTACGGTAAGTCCTGCATAAAGATTTCTTAAGCTTGTGCAATAGACCCGTCCAAACTTCTCTTCTACAGAGTGTACAGTCATGGAAAATATACAGGAATCAAAGGCACGAGATACATCATCAGCTGCAAGAAAATCCACGAAAATGTAGGGGGGTGACGAAAATGTATTTTCACGGAGGGTTAATTTTGTGTTTGTTTTTTATGTTCTTCAATTAAATAAAAAAAAAGTTACTTTTCAATAAAATATCAATTTTGATATTTTCAAAGGAAAATATCAAAATTCAAGAGAAGGGTCCCTCCTCCCAACTGGGCTCACTGAAACTACTCTTCTAGAGTCTTTTGAATCGGAAAAAAGAATGCAAGCAAATTGAACGGGCTGTCGACTATAATATTTCTTGGATCTAAACTAATTGCGCGGTATTGAACATGTGGTAATTACATTCTAAATAACTAACAACTCTCATAATTTTATAACACTGATGACCCAGTGATAGTTCGTAAAGATTGGATTGTCCGCTATTTTTCTATTCTTTAATACAGAGTTTGATTTACCAATGCAGAAAGTGTCGAATTGTATAATCAGAACCCAAAATAATTTGTTATCATAATTGTTCATGCCGATGGAGTTTTTCAGAAGCATACAATAAAGGATAACCACACAACTGACCAATACCTCATGAGAACTTTTTCTGAAACTAAAGCAAAATAATTTTCTGAGGCTAAAAGCACTAAATCAATATTCAACTCAATGCCAACCATCCACTCTTTCAGAGATAATTTATAGTAGTATTCTGGTGCTGGATCAAGGGAGGAAACTCACAAAGGAAATAACTAATCCAATCACTCTCACTTGGACACTCTCCATCTGCAGTGACATGGCCCTTCTTTTAATCAATAAATTTTGTTAAAAGAAGACTCCAATTTTGCCACTGACTTCCAACTTCCTACCAATGAATCTCTAGTAGAGCTGTCTAAAAAAAATCTCACTCTTCTGGTCGATTACTTCCGCTTTTAGTTTAGAGAGACTTTAAGTCTTTTGAGGGACTATTAACTGTAAGCTGGGAGTGGCTGGACCCAATAGTAACCAAAACTTTTAGAAAATGAATTTTGATAACAATAGATGCATCAAAAGAATTGGCTTTTTATCTCGATTCCAAATTAATGAAAATCGTACAATCTGATTCGGCGTATCAGAGAACCCTACTGTAGAGGTTTGAAGCTGTCATCTTAAAAAATGTAGCATTTTGTACTTTTTTCCAGAGGAAAAATCACGGATGCGTGTTTATTACTTAATTTTTTTATGGGGGGAGGGGTCACATTGAAACAATGGTTCTAGAAGATCGGGAAAGGGCTCATTTGAAATAAAAGTTCTAGTGTCCTTTTCCAGTGACAAAAAAATTAAAATCCTCTAAGGAAGATTTTCCATAGAGGGGAAGACGGATTTATCGGCATTATTTGAAATACGATTAGAAATTTAAAAAAGTAAGTTTTTTCAACTGAAAGTAAGGAGGAACATTGAAACTTGAAGCGAAGAAAAATGTTAAAGAGACAGCTGATCCCTCCTCAATACCTCACTCTATACGGTAAAGTTTGACTTCTTGTCCCAGTTCTTTAAGAACGAATTCTGAAACACAAGGCCCGTGTAATTAGAATACGAATCTTTTTAAAGTACTAAAAAACTTTAGCGTTGCGACAAGGTATTAAGGAGGGGCAGCCTCCTTCATATGCGGAATAATCTCTGTTCGTTTTAAGTTTAAATATTGCTTCTTACTTTCAATTGAAAAAAAAACGTTATTTTCTTTTTTTAATTCAATATGCAACAGGGATGGCCGAATTTCCCTGCAGATGGGGCCACATTCAAATCATCTCTCGTTACAAAAGCAACA
The DNA here is from genome assembly GCF_049724085.1 of Artemia sp. Qi Xiang Cuo. Classification (NCBI taxonomy): domain Eukaryota; kingdom Metazoa; phylum Arthropoda; class Branchiopoda; order Anostraca; family Artemiidae; genus Artemia; species Artemia sp. Qi Xiang Cuo. The sequence goes on along the minus strand of NC_142803.1, from coordinate 23,996,318 downwards.
TAAAAATAAAAAATAGACAATATCAGCTGTTATGATTTTTTTCTTTTTTTAAGTAAATCTTAATACAAATACATATATCTAATTAAATTTTTCTACATCGCGGATATTGTTTTCTAGTTCATCGTATTTACGTTTGGAACTTGTCCTGGAATTTTCTGAAATCGGGTTCCTATTTCGTTAACTGCGCAACGAATAAATTCCTTGAAATGCTCATTTGTTAGTTGTTAATTATGCTTTGAATTTTTAATCCTTTGTTGAAAAAAGTGACTCACAACAATTCGGCATGGCGAATGTGGACAGTAATCTACATGCATCGATTGTGGAACAATCGACTGGGTACTTTGATTGTGGCACTAGCGTTCAAAACTGATTTCCAGATTACAGCGAGTCATTGCAATTTCGCCTGTGGCACTTCCATTTAAAATGTAATAAAAATCGATTATTCATCTTTAAAAGTGGCACCCTTGATTTCCAAGAAAATTTACAGGAATCTTTAAATTATTCAAATAATAAAATGGCAAATTTTTGCAATTCTTCTAATTTACTGACGAATTCACTCAGTTTCTTGTCAATAAAATAAAAAAAAAGTTTTTTTTTCAACTGAAAGTAAGGAACAACATTAAAACTTAAAACGAACAGAAATTATTACCTTTTATGAAGTGGATTGCGCCCTCCTCAACACCTCGCTCTTTACGTTAAAGTTTCTAGTACTTTTAAAAAAGCTTCCTATTGTCCTAATTAAACGACCCTTGTGTTTGAGGAGTCGTTCTTGAAAAATTGGGACAAAATTCAAAGTTTAGCGTAAATAGCAAGGTGTTGAGGAGGGGGCAATCCCCTTCATACACGTCATAATTTCTGTTCGTTTTAAGTTATAATTCTATTCCTTCAGTTGAAGAAACTTTTGTTTTTTTTTAATTTACGATCATTTTTAAGTGATGAGAGGAAATCTGGCCCCACATCCACGAAGAAATCCCCCTCCCCAAAGAAATATCCTCTAGAGAATTCAGTCCCGGTGAAAGTTTACCCCGGAAAATTACCCTTAACAACTCCACGCGTAAAATTGAGACGTAAAAGACAAAGCAAAACATTAAAAAAAAAAATGTATAGGAATTCTAGTGAATTCTCCCAATTTATAATTTCCCCTAACAAGTTCATCCCCTCGAACCTCCCTCCCTATAGAAAATTTCCCAGTGGAAAAAGACTCGCCCCCTCCCAACCGAAAATGTACACATACTTCACAATAACAAATACTATGTGTGAAAAATAGGCAAATTTTATGACTTAAAGACCTTTCTCCTGGTGCTGTGGGGGGTGGTCATGTTATGTCCAAAGGCATAATTATGAGGACTTTCTATTATCATGAGCAAAATGGCTATTTCAAATTTTTATCGGACGACTTTGGGGAAAAGGGGCAGGGAAGGGGGCCAGGTTGCCCTCCAATCTTTATGGTCATTTAAAATGGGCCCTGGAACTTTTAATTTCCATTCAAATGAGCCTCTCATGATATTCTAGGACCACTGGATCGATACGATTAACCCCTGGGGAAAAAACAACAAAAAACAAAAACAAATAAACGCACATCCGTGATATTTCTTCTGGCAAAAAATACATTTCCAATTTTTTAGATAGGAGCTTGAAACCAATATCGTTGGGTTTTCTAATACTCTGAATCTGATGGTGCAATTTTCATTAAAATTCTATTACTTTTGGGGGTATTTCCCCCTTTTTACGAAACTCAGGCAAATTTTCTCTGGCTCGTAACCTTAAATAGGTAAGACTAAACTTAATGAAACTTACATATTTAAAATCAGCATAATAAGCCGATTCGTTTGATATATCTTTTGGTATCAAAATTCTGGTTCTTAGAGTTTCGGTTACTATTGAGCAAGGTTGCTCCTTACTTACAGTTCTTTACCACGAACTTTTTGATTTTATTGAAATAAATTTTATGACAAATTATAAAATTTTATGAATTCGATAAATTTCATAAATAAATTTTATGACGCATCCTTTCCGACGAGAAAAGTAATTGAACATATTTGTAATTAAATCACGGCTTAAAAGCTGAATTAAAAAATATTTATTTAAATCGTTTGAAAAAGTCTATTAAAAGCCTTATTTTCTCCTTTTAATGGTAGTTATAAAAAGTTGGACGAGTTATTTTGATGAGTTATATAAGATGAGTTAAATTTAGGGATTGTAGATGCTCCATTACATCAGCTAACAACATACAGTCATTAACCAATGTCATCATCCTTTAGTTCCCGATAATTCTTTTCATTTTCTTGAGAAGATTTTTGCTTTTAGCCTGACTTTTGTTGTTTGTTTCAAGACATTATTATGATGGTAGAGTCGGATATGAAAAGCATAAGATTTTTCATTATGTTTCCTTTATTTTCATTTGGATGAAAATCAACCAATTTACATCAATTTCCGATAATTTTTTATTTCTTTTCTACATTCATTCTTTCAAAGATTTCGGTCATGGTCGTGGAGTGTGGCCGCGTGTGGCTTCTCTAACGTCACCAACAGCATTTTGGCCAGTCACTACCATTGCAAATTTGCTACCAAAAATTAGAAAATTTGTGTTAATATGATTTTGGTGCGATAGCAGCTATTCTTTCTGCTCTGTCTTATTACTTCTGGAACGAATTCTTTGTACCAGGGACGTTTTCCAGAGAAACTGCCTACGGATTGCTCGGAGTTCTCGGCTGACTTAACCGTATTTCAAACAGTAGTAGTCCGGGAGGCAGACCACTATAATGTGACAACTAGGTGGTCAGAAAGACACAGTCAGTTTGACAATAGTTTCCGACTATATCGACCACGCTGAATCCGAATATGGGTGGGGGCAAAGTTGGAGATCACGGCTTGACCTTGTAAAAGCAAAAAAACACCCTTTTTAGGCCTATAAAACGTGTACAGACTCTTTATTTTTTTTCTAAGGTTGTACCACTCCGATTTAGTGGTGCGACATCTCAATTTGGTCCTAATATGGTCTTCTCATAGAATATGTTAAATTTTTTCCGATATCTTGTATAGCCCAGGAGCTATAGGTTAATATTTATTAATGTTCCCCGAAAATCTCAAAATTCAAAGGTTCATTTTCAACTAAACCACGTATCTCGGACTTATCTAATAATTTTTTGTTGTTCATTCTTTTCCAGAATTTACCTTTCGTATTTAGCTTCACATTGCCGTAAAGCTCAAAGCTTAAACGGTGAAACCGTCTAGAATTTTTTGAAAGTGTAGGCCTAAAAATATATGCAAAAATACATTTGTCCAAAATGATGATGTGACACATGTTTTATGCTAGAATTTAACGCCAAATCCGATTATGAACTTTACTTCGCAGCCCAATCTTAACTTCATTTGTTATAGGCCAATTATTTATTTGTAGGCCTAAGAAATTTTTTTTTATTAATGGTATTGCAGAACATGTTTTTATGCCAAATTTTGACGCCGAGTCCAACGGTAGTGTTAACTTGGTCATCGTGTTGCAACTTTAGTTGCTATATGCTATTCCAACGGTAGTGTTAACTTGGTCATCGTGTTTCAACTTTAGTTGCTATAATCATCCTACGAAGCTTTGCAAGGTAGTAAACGTACACGGAAGAACCATGCTCGACAGAAGCTAAAAGCTGAAACCTGTAACATGATTAAAGAGCGTTTATTATTTTAAGTACTATAAGTAAAGCTACAGGTAAAGCCTGTCAAAACACAATTCCCGCACATCCCAACGGTTTTCCTCAATCATTAAAAAAAAATCCCGCTAATCCTCGTCCGAATCGTCGCTGTCGGCACCACATCGCCCACCACATGCGCAAAGAATGTCGCATGGCTTTATCCCCAAACAAGGGCACTTTTTACCACACACAGTTTTACAGTAACAAAAGGTTGAAGCCTTCTTGATAGATGGAGGCGAGGGGGTCAGTGCTGAAGTCACTGGACTGACTCCTAAAATATCGTGATGGGTCCAGCCACACTTAAGTGGGTTAAAGATATAGGGCTTAGGAATCACAGCCTGAAAAATGATGCTCCACTGAAGTATAGCTCTCTTGACGTGATATACGAAAGAACCATCTGTTGGGGGTAAGCTGTTGAAGTTGTTTTTCTGGGAAATAAATGAATTCGGAGGTCATTGAGAGAATCAAATTCGGACTGTTTTTTGGCTATATAAGTAGAGAGCTATCTTATACTCCGACGATTACACCACCCCTTCGAATCCCGATCCGGACACTTTTTTTAAAAACTCCTATCAGTACACCATATATGGGCATAGAGTCATTAGGGAGAACACGTGGTTAATGGGGTCAATGACCTCTTTTTCCAAGGTCGATTTATTTGATGTTTCTATGTGTAATAGCTCCGGGGCGAAGGTTGCACATGCGCATTGAATTCTAACGGGAACAATGTTATTGATCTAGGACTCGAGGGGGAAGTGAATTTCCGAGAACTTGATTGCGTAATCAAAGCGTGTCAACAACACCCCCCTCGCCCTTGAACGACACCTAGATCGTACTAGGAAAAACCTGTTACTAAACTCTTTTATTAATCGTATTAGATTTGATTATTATACTTAAGGGGCTAATTATGTTGGAACGTACTCCTTATTTGGACAACATGAGTATTAGTACCACGTATATAAATTTCAAACCAAAAACCATTACAATCACGTTTACGGAGAGCGTATATTTACAACAACAAAAACATCGACCTTGGAACACCTGTGCTATCGACCTCAATTCACCTATCGTGAATCAATAATTCCCCTTAGAAACAACAAATTAATTTCCCTTTCTTGACAGATCAATCAACAATGACATCATCTGTCAGACTTTAAAAATTTCCGCCTAGAAACATTTCTCCAGGAATAGATCCAAGTCATTAATGTCTTTGCCTCGGGAACAGTTCTACTGGTCGAACTCCAAAAGATATTAATAACCAAAGGCCATGGAAACAATTAGGCAAGAAACATCTTAGCGATGAATTGTTTTAGCGCGCAAAATGGTTTCATATTAATTTGAAATGCGTTAGCGCAGAGATGCCAATAACAAAGGAACACGCTGAATTTACGTTTAGGGATTATTTGGGCGAAACCGTTTTAGACAGGTTATGGAACTATTTCGGCGAAACAGATAGAGACATTTTAAAAGAAGATTTTTGAAGAGATTTTAGAGGTGAAACTCTGTGGTCGTTATAATACACAAGTTCCATTTGAACAGTGTTGTGAGGTCCTCTACCCAACCCCAAAGGGTTCCGATCCACCACCCCAACCCCGAAGGAAGCCCCCGGTACTCAAAGGTCCCCCAAGCTCCCAAAGAGCCCCAACCCCTCAAACGCCCTCCTCAGACCCCCAAAGGCCCTCCTCTGGTCCTCAAAGGGCCACCGGGGCCCCCAAAGGCCCACCCAGACCCCCAAAGGCCATCCCCGGGCCCCCCAAAGGCCCATCGAGCTCCCAAAGAGCCCCAGCCCCCCAAACGCCCTCCTCAGACCCTCAAAGGCCCTCCTCTGGTCCTCAAAGGGCCCCCGGGCCCCCAAAGGGCACCCCGGACCCCAAAGGCCCTCCCACCGGTCCTCAAAGGTCTCCCGGGCCCGAGAAGCGCCGCCCCTCCCCTTCCCCTCCTCCCCCTCCTCATCCCCCCTCCCCTCCTCCCCTCCTCCCCCTCCCCCATTTTCTAATATTTTTTTGTGCATTGAGACACAGAACGACCCCCTCCCCCGCCCCCCCCCCCAAAGGGCCCCCGGCACCCCAAAGGCCTGATTTTTCAAAGTTCAGTTTTAAATTTCTATCATTGAAATACAAGAGTTGGAATATTTCAGTAGTGTTTGGTCGTAGTTTACCGTGTCACAGTTACTTTTTCATGATTTTTCAATGTTCATTTTGAATTTCTTTCGTTGACATGGTCGAGTTGGAATATTTCAGTAGGGTGTGGTTGGGGCTTACCGTGTCACACTGACAGTTACTTGATTTTTCAAAGTTCATTTTGAATTTCTTTCGTGGAAATGCAAGAGTTGGAATATTTCAGTAGTGTTTGGTTGTGGTTTACCTTGTCACAATTACATTCTCTTTAATTTTCAAAGTTCATTTTTAATTTATTTTCTTTCATTGAAATGCGAGAGTTTGTCGATGTCTGGATTTGTTGCAGGATCAGTACACTGTCACAGTTACATTTTTTTTATTTTTCAAAGTTCATTTTGACTTTATTTCGTTGAAATGAGGGAGTTGAAATATTCAAGATAAGTTCGGTTGTGTGTCTCAATGTCAACGAGACATTTTAATGTTACTTAAATATTCATTTTGAATTTCCACCGTTGAGTAGTAAGATGTGTAATATTTTAGTGGCGTATGCTAGTGGTTTACCTACTAAGAATTTATGTTACTTGTTTTTTCACTGTCTTTACCTAATATATTACGTTGAAATGCAAGAGTTGGAATATTTCAGTAGTGTTTGGTTGTGATTTACCTTGTCACAGTAACATTTTAATAATTTTTCAAAGTTTATTTTTAATTTATTTAATTGAATTGCAGGAGGTGTAATATTTCAGTAGTGTTTAGTTTTGGTTTACCATGTCACAGTTAAATTAACATTATTTTTAATAGCTAATATTGAATTTATTTAGTAGAAATGAAAGAGTTTGAATATTTCAGTAGTTTTTGGTTGTGGTTTACCTTTTCACAGTTACATTTTCTTGATTTTTCAAAGTTCATTTTTAATTTCTGTCGTTGAATTGCAAGAGTTGTAATATTTAAGTAGTGTTTGGTTTTGGTTACAATTGTCATAGTTACATTTTCTTGATTTTTCAAAGTTCATTTTGAATTTATTTAATTGCAATGAAAGATTTGGAATATTTCAGTAGTGTTTGTTTGTGGTTTACCATATCACAGTTACATTTTCTTGATTTTTCAAAGTCCATTTTGAATTTCTTTCATTGAAATGCAAGAGATGGAATATTTCAGTTGTGTATGGTCATGGTTTACCTTGTCACAGTTACATTTCAATGACTTTTCAAATTTCATTTGAATTTCTTTAGTTGAAATGCAAGAGTTGGACTATTTCAGCCGTGGTTTGTTGTGGTCTACCTTATCACAACTACATTTTCTTTATTTTTCAAAGTTCATTTGTATTTCTCTCGTTGTAATGCAAGAGTTGGAATATTTCAGTAGTGTTTGCTTATGGTTTACCTTGTCACAGTTACATTTTGTTGATTTTTTAAAGTTCATTTGAATTTTTTTTCGTTTAAATTCAAGAGTTTGAATATTTCAGTAGTGTTTGATTGTAGTTTACCCAGTCAAAGTTACATTTTATTGATTTTTAAAAGTTCATTTTGAATTTCTTTCGTTGAAATGCAAGAGTTGGAATATTTCAGTAGTGTTTGGTTGTGGTTTACCTTGTCACAGTTACATTTCCTTGATATTTAAAAGGTAATTTTGAATTTCTTTAGTTGACATTCACGTGATGTAATATGTCACTAGTGGTTTGTGCTGGTTTTCATTGTCTCATTTACATTTTCTTGATTTTTCAAAGTTCATTTTGTATTTATTTCGTTGAAATGCAAGAGTTTGAATATTTCACTATTGTTTGTTTATAGTTTACCTTGTCACAATTACATTCTCTTGATGTTTTAAAGTTAATCTTGAATTTTTTTTTCGTTGAAATAAAAGAGTTAGAATGTTTCACTAGTGTTTTGTTGTGGTTTACCTGGTCCCAGTTACATTTTCGTGATTTTTAAAAGTTAACTTTGATTTTTTTTCTTATAATAGATCTTTTCTTTTTTTAACATTTTTTTTTGGTCTTTTTTTACCGGTGCACAGATGCTTTTAAGTTATTTTCATATTTTAATATTAATTTAATTAGTTGAAATTCAAGATTTTGAATATTTCATTAGTGGTTTGTTTTGGTTTACTATGTAAAACTTAGATTTTCTTTATAGTTCAAATTTAATATTTAATTATTTATATTTAATTAAATATTATTAATATATAAATATATTTTTTGTGTGGTGTAACGGTTAAAAGTTAAATTTTATTGATTTTTCAAAGTTCATATTAAATTTTTTTCGTTGAAATGCAAGAGTTGGAATATTTCAGTTGTGTTTTGTTGTTGTTCAACGTGTCTAAGCTACATTATTAGTATTTTTCAAATTTCTTTTTTAATTTATTTCTTTGAAAATCAATATATTGACTATTTATGTCTATATTTTTTTTGTTTTAGCGTGTAACAGATAAATTTTCTTGATTTTTCCAAGTTCAGATGGAAATAATTTCGTTGAATTGCAATAGTTGGAATATTTGAGTAATTTTTGCTTGTGGTTTACCTTGTCACAGTTACATTTTCTTGATTTTTAAAAGTTCATTTTGAATTTCTTTCTTTGAAATGCAAGAGTTGGAATATTTCAGTAGTGTTTGGCTGTGGTCTACCTTGTCACAGTTACATTTTCATGATTTTTCAGAGTTCATTTGAATTTTTTTAGTTTTAATTAATGAGTTGGTATTTTTAAGTAGTGTTTGATTTTGGTTTACCTTGTCACAGTCATATTTTCATGATTTTTCGAAGTTCTTTTTGAATTTCTTTCGTTGAAATAAAATGGTTGGAATATTTAAGTAGTGTTTGGTTGTGGTTTTCCTTGTCACAATTACATTTTCTTGATTTTTCAAAGTTTATTTTGTATTTCTTTAGTTTAAATGCTAGAGTTGGAATATTTCAGTAGTGTTTGGTTGTGGTTTACCCTGTCAGAGTTACATTCTCTTGATTTTTCAAAGTTCATTTTGAATTTCTTTCGTTGAAATGCAAGAGTTGGAATATTTCAGTAGTGTTTGGTTGTGGTTTACCTTGTCACAGTTACATTTTCTTGATTTTTCAAAGTTCATTTGAATTTCTTTCGTTGAAATGCAATAGTTGGGATATTTCGGTTACGTTTGCTTAAAGATTACCGTGTCAAAGTTACATTTTCTTGATATTTCAAAGTTCATTTGAATTTTATTCATTGAAATGCGAGAGTTGTAATATTTCTAATGTGCGTGGCCAAGAAATAAAGTGTCAAATCTACATTTTCTTGATATTTATATGTTGATTTTGAATTTACTTCATTTTAATGCAAATGTTGTAATATTTCTGCAGTGTTTGGTAGTGGTTTACCTTGTCACAGTTACATTTTCTTGATTTTTCAAAGTTCATTTTGAATTTTTTTCGTTGAAATGTAATAGTTGGAATATTTCAGTAGTATTTGGATGTGGTTTACCTTGTCACAGTTTCATTTTCTTGACTTTTCAAAGTTCTCTTTGAATTTCTTTTGTTGAAATGCTAGAGTTGGTATATTTCAGTAGTTTTTGGGTGTGGTCTACCTTGTTACAGTTACATTTTCTTGATTTTTCAAAGTTCATTTTGAATTTCTTTCGTTGAAATGCAAGAGTTGGAATATTTCAGTAGTGTTTGGTTGTGGTTTACCTTGTCACAGTTACACTTTCTTGATCTTACAAAGTTCATTTTGAATTTCTTTCGTTGAAATGCAAGAGTTGGAATATTTCAGTAGTGTTTGGTTGTGGTTTACCTTGTCACAGTTACATTTTCTTGATTTTTCAAAGTTCATTTTGAATTTCTTTCGTTGAAATGCAAGAGTTGGAATATTTCAGTAGTGTTTGGTTGTGGTTTACCTTGTCACAGTTACATTTTCTTGATTTTTCAAAGTTCATTTTGAATTTCTTTCGTTGAAATGCAAGAGTTGGAATATTTCAGTAGTGTTTGGTTGTGGTTTACCTTGTCACAGTTACATTTTCTTGATTTTTCAAAGTTCATTTTGATTTTCTATCGTTGAAATGCAAGAGTTGGAATATTTCAGTAGTGATTGATGGTGGTTTACCTTGTCACAGTTACATTTTCTTGATTTTTCGAAGTTCATTTTGAATTTCTTTCATTGAAATGCAAGAGTTGGAATATTTCAGTAGTGTTTGGTTGTGGTTTACCCTGTCACAGTTACATTTTCCTGATTTTTCAAAGTTCATTTTGAATTTCTTTCGTTGAAATGCAAGATTTGGAATATTTCAGTTATGTTGTGTTATTATTTACCTTGTCTTAGCTATATTTTATTTATTTTTTAAACTTCATTTTGAATTTCTTTTGTTGAAATTCAAGAGTTGAACTATTTCAGTAGTGTTTGGTTGTGGACTACCTAGTCATAGTTACAAATAAATTATTTTTCAAAGTTCATTTGGATATTCATTCATTGAAATACAAGGGATGGAATATTTCAGTAATGTTTGATTGTGGTATACCTTGTCATAGATACATATTCATTATTTGTAAATTTTCATTTTGAATTTCTCTCGTTGAAATGCAAGAGTTGGAATATTTCAGTAGTGTTTGATCGTGGTTGACCATATCACAGTTACATTTTCTTGATTTTTCAAAGTTCATTATGAATTTCTTTCATTGAAATAAAAGAATTGGAATGTTTCACTAGTGTCTTGGCGGGGTTTAAAATATGACAGATAAATTCTATTTATTTTTAAAAGTTCCTTTTGAATTTCTTTCGTTGAAATGCAAGAGTTGGAATATTTCAGTAGTGTTCGGGTAGTGATTAACGAACCGCAGTAACACTCACTTGTTTGGTTAATATATATTTTGAATTTCTTTCGCCTAAAAGTAAATGTAGAAATATTTTCATTGTGGTTAGTTGTTGTTTTGCTTGACAGTATTTCATACTCATGTTTATACATAGTTCTTATTGTCTTTATTTAGTTGTAATTAAAGAGATGTAATATTTCAGTTGTGTTTGTTTGTTGTGTACATTGTCACAGTTACATTTTCATGATTTTTCAAAGTTCATTTTGAATTTCTATCGTTGAAATTCAAAAGTTTGACTATTGAAGTAGTGTTTGGTTGGACTTTAACATGTCAAAGTTACATATTACTTATTTTTCGATGTTCATTTTTATTCTCTTTATTAGAAATTCAAGACATGAAATATTTCAGTAGTGTTTGGTTCTGGTTTACCTTGTCACAGTTACAGTTTCAACATTTTTCATAGTTCAATTTGAATTTATTTCGTTGAAATGATAGAGTTGGAATATTTAATAAGTGTGTGGTTTGGGTTTACCTTGACACAGTTAAATTTTCTTGATTTTTCAAATTTTCTGTTTATTTATTTAATTGAAATGAAATAGTTTAAATATTTCAGTAGTTTTTGGTTGTGGTTTACCTTGTCACATTTACATTTTCTTGATTTTTAAAAGTTCATTTTGAATTTATTTATTTGAAATGCAAGAGTTGGAATATTTCATTAGTGGTTTGTTGTGGTTTAACTTGTCACAGTGACTTCATATATATTTTTCTATCCTCGCTCTCATTTTATTCTACTGAATAGTAGGAGTTGGACTATTTCTGTTACGTTTGGTTGTGGTTTACCTTGTCATATCTAAATTTTCTTAATTCTTAAATGTACTTTCTGGATTTCTTTCGTTGAAAAGCAAGAGTTGAACTATTTCATTAGCGTTTGCTTGTGGTTTACCGTAACGAAGTTGAATTTTCAAGATTCTTCAAAGGACATCTTGAATTTTTTTCGTTGAAAAGCTAGAGTTGAAATATTTCAGTAGTGTTTGGTTGTGGTTTACCTTGTCACAGTTACATTTTCTTGATTTTTCAAAGTTCATTTTGAATTTCTTTCGTTGAAATGCAAGAGTTGGAATATTTCAGTAGTGTTTGGTTGTGGTTTACCTTGTCACAGTTACATTTTCTTGATTTTTCAAAGTTCATTTTGAATTTCTTTCGTTGAAATGCAAGAGTTGGAATATTTCAGTAGTGTTTGGTTGTGGTTTACCTTGTCACAGTTACATTTTCTTGATTTTTCAAAGTTCATTTTGAATTTCTTTCGTTGAAATGCAAGAGTTGGAATATTTCAGTAGTGTTTGGTTGTGGTTTACCTTGTCACAGTTACATTTTCTTGATTTTTCAAAGTTCATTTTGAATTTCTTTCGTTGAAATGCAAGAGTTGGAATATTTCAGTAGTGTTTGGTTGTGGTTTACCTTGTCACAGTTACATTTTCTTGATTTTTCAAAGTTCATTTTGAATTTCTTTCGTTGAAATGCAAGAGTTGGAATATTTCAGTAGTGTTTGGTTGTGGTTTACCTTGTCACAGTTACATTTTCTTGATTTTTCAAAGTTCATTTTGAATTTCTTTCGTTGAAATGCAAGAGTTGGAATATTTCAGTAGTGTTTGGTTGTGGTTTACCTTGTCACAGTTACATTTTCTTGATTTTTCAAAGTTCATTTTGAATTTCTTTCGTTGAAATGCAAGAGTTGGAATATTTCAGTAGTGTTTGGTTGTGGTTTACCTTGTCACACTTACATTTTCTGGATTTTTCAAAGTTCATTTCGAATTTTCTTCATTGAAATGCAAGAGTTGGAATATTTCAATAGTGTTTGATAGTGGTTTACCGTCTCACAGTTACATTATCCTGATTTTTCAATGTTCATTTCGAATTTCTTTCGTAGAAATTCATGAGTTGGAATATTTCAGTAGTATTTCGATGTGGTTTACCTTATCAAAGTTACATTTTCCTGATTTTTCAAAGTTTATCTTGAATTTCTTTAGTTGAAATGCAAGAGTTGGAATATTTCAGTAGTGTTAGATTGTGGTATTACCTTGTCACAGTTACATTTTCTTGATTTTTCAAAGTTCATTTTGAATTTCTTTCGTTGAAATGCAAGAGTTGGAATATTTCAGTAGTGTTTGGTTGTGGTTTACCTTGTCACAGTTACATTTTCTTGATTTTTCAAAGTTCATTTTGAATTTCTTTCGTTGAAATGCAAGAGTTGGAATATTTCAGTAGTGTTTGGTTGTGGTTTACCTTGTCACAGTTACATTTTCTTGATTTTTCAAAGTTCATTTTGAATTTCTTTCGTTGAAATGCAAGAGTTGGAATATTTCAGTAGTGTTTGGTTGTGGTTTACCTTGTCACAGTTACATTTTCTTGATTTTTCAAAGTTCATTTTGAATTTCTTTCGTTGAAATGCAAGAGTTGGAATATTTCAGTAGTGTTTGGTTGTGGTTTACCTTGTCACAGTTACATTTTCTTGAATTGTCGCACCTCCTTGTTCATTTTTTTTGCTTAAATGTAAGATTTGAAATATTTCTCTAGCGTTCGATTATGGTTTAAAGTGTCACGGTTACATTTTCTTGATTTTTCAAAGTCCATTTTGAATTTTTTTAGTTTTAAATCAAGAGTCGGAAGATATCATTTGTGTTTTGTTGTGGTTTACCTTGTCACATTTACATGTTCTCGACTTTTTAAAGTTCATTTGGAATTTCTTTCGTTGAAAAGACAGTGTTGAACCATTTCAGTAGTGTTTGGTTGTGTTTTACCTTGTCACAGTTACATTTTCTTGATTTTTCAAAGTTCATTTTGAATTTCTTTCGTTGAAATGCAAGAATTTCTTTCGTTGAAATGGAAGAGTTGGAATATTTCAGTAGTGTTTGGTTGTGGTTTACCCTGTCACAGTTACATTTTCTTGATTTTTCAAAGTTCATTTTGAATTTCTTTCG
>NC_142803.1:23812962-23815756 GCF_049724085.1 Artemia sp. Qi Xiang Cuo | reverse complement strand
AGCCTAGTTCAGTTACGTATTGCTACACACGCACACGAAAACTTACGCACACGCGCCAAAACCTACACACACACAAAGACTTACACACACACACACAGGCACACACGCGCACACGAGCTTACACATGCACACAGAAAACTTACATGCACACAAAAACATACACACGCACAAACTTACACACACACGTCAAAACTTACACACACGAAAGCCCAGACACACACAAGAAACTTACACACACACACACGCACAAAAACCCACACCCACACGCAAAAACTTACACACACACACACAAAAACTTACACACACAAACACTTACACACACACACACATATACAAACACAAAAACATAAAAAAACACTTACACACACACAAAAACTCAAACTCACACACTAAAACACTCTCAAAATCTCAACCACTCTCAAAAAAAAAAACAAGACAACACAATCCAACAATCCAAAGAGAAAACTATAAAACTAAAAAACACAAACACACAAAATAAAACAACCACAAACCCCCACAAACTCACAAACAAACAAAAACACACGCAAAAAAAAACAAACACAACACTCACACACACACACACACACACACACACACACACAAAACACACACACACACACACACACACACACAAACACACACACACACACAACACTTACACACACACACACACACACACACACACACACACACACACACACACACACACACACACACACACACACACACACACACACACACACACACACACACACACACACACACACACACACAGACACACACACACACAAACACACACACACACACACACACAAACACACACACACACACACACACACACACACACACACACACACACACACACACACATGAATTTCTATCGTGAAATGCAAGAGTTGGAATATTTCAGTAGTGACTTGCTGTGCTTTACCTTCTCACAGTTACATTCTCTTGATTTTTCGAAGTTCATTTTGAATTTCTGTCATGAAATGTAAGAGTTGGAAAATTGGGGTCTTAGTCCACCACCCCAAATGGTGGAAATCCACTAGCTCAATATTGGGGTCTCAGTCCACCAACCTGAATGGTGGAAATTCACTAGCTCAGAATTAGGGTCTTAGTCCACCAGCCTGAATGGTGGAAAGCCACTCGCTCAGAATTTGGGTCATAGCCCACCAGTTTGGATTGTGGAAATTCACATTGGACGAGGTTACTTGCGCGAACTAACACACACAGAGAGACGACTAACACACAGGGACAACACACACAATGAGACGACACACACAGAAAGAAACTGAGTTACAATATGAATATAATCAGGAATTGTTTACAAGTCAGGTTGGCCGAGTGGTTAAGGCACTAGACTCAAGATCTGGTCCCCATACGGGGTCGTGGGTTCGAACCCCACACCTGGCACTTTTTTCTTATGTACTTTTTTTCATTCATCATGTCTTGTGATTTCACTAAATAACTTCTGTAAAAGGATTTATGCAGAACCTAAATTGTTAGGGTCTTTAATAGATTAAATAAAAAAAAACTGCAAAAGTGCAAATGTTCAAATTCTCTTCTGAATTTTCTTAAAGACGAGAAAATAGTTAGCTCAATTCTGAACTTCACCAATGGAACCGAATTACAATATGAATATGATCAGGAATTGTTTACAAGTCAGGTTGGCCGAGTGGTTAAGGCGCTAGACTTAGGATCTGGTCCCCATATGGGGTTGTGGGTTCGAGTCCCACACTTGACAATTTTTTTCTTATTCTAAATCTTTGGAAACAGCCTATATTTCTGACCGTTTAAGTTTTATTGTTAGTGTTGTCAGTCAAAAGCTATGACCTTGAGAAAAGACCTTGAGAAAATTGCCTGATTATCGAAAAATAGGGAAACATCCGCCCAAAGTCAACAGGAATGCACCCCTCCAGCGCTTTGTTGAATATGTTGAATAAAATATGCACAGTCGACATAGCTTTATTTGATTTTTAAGGTTAATTTAGACGAGGTTCTGAATTTTCTTAAAGAAGAGAAAAAAGTTAGCTCAATTCTGAACTTTACCAATGAAACTGAATTACAATATGAATATGATCAAGAATTGTTTACAAGTCAGGTTGGCCGAGTGGTTAAGGCGCTAGACTTAAGATCTGGTCCCCATATGGGGTCGTGGGTTCGAGTCCCACACTTGACAATTTTTTTCTTATTCTAAATCTATAGAAACAGCCTCTATTTCTGACCGTTTAAGTTTTGATGTTAGTGTTGTCAGTCAAAAGCAATGACCTTGAGAAAAGCGGCACAGTCGAGGTATCCACCCCCCGGATAGGTTAGGTTAGGTTAAGGGGTCTTAACCTAACCCAGGTTAGGTTAGGTTACCTAACCTAACTAGGGTTAGCAGGTTAGGTTAGGTTAGGTTCGGTTAAGTGGCCGGCCACGTACGCTTCATTTAGGTTAGCTTAGGGTAGGTGAGAGACAGGCAAAAAGTTAGGTGTATGATTAGGTTAGGTTAGATTAAGTTAGGTTAGGTTAAGTTAGGTTAGGCTAGGTTAGCCTACGTACGCGCGCGTACGTAGGCTAACCTAGCCTAACCTAACTAACCTAACCTAACTCTAGCCTAACCTAACCTAATCATACACCTAACTTTTGCCTGTCTCTCACCTAACCTAAGCTAACCTAAGTGAGCGTACGTGGCCGGCCACTAAGCCTAACCTAACCTAACCTGCTAACCCTAGTTAGGTTAGGTAACCTAACCTAACCTGGGTTAGGTTAAGACCACTTAACCTAACCTAACCTATCCTGGGGGTGGATA
>NC_142803.1:23702962-23807962 GCF_049724085.1 Artemia sp. Qi Xiang Cuo | reverse complement strand
GTGTGTGTAATTTTTTGTGTTAATGTAATATTTTGTGTAAATGTAAGTTTTAGTGTGCATGTGTAAGTTTTTGTGTGCTTCCCAAATCATAATTTTCTGAAAGGACACACCTGTGAAAGGCTAAGAAATCTAGCTTAGAAAAGTCAAAAATAGCAAATTAACCATCCCAAATCATAGGTTTCAGTCAACACACACCTACGAATGGCTATGAAATCCTGCTCAGACAAGTCAAAAAATATCAGCCCACACACCCCCAAATCATAGGTTTCAGACATCACACACCTACGAAAGACTAAGAAATCCGGTTATGAAAAGTCAGAAATAGCAAATTACATATCCCAAATCATAGGTTTCAGACAACACTCACCTATGAACAGCTAAGAAACCTAGCTCAGAAAAGTCAAAAATAGCAAACTAGTCATCCCAAACTATATGTTTCAGACAACAAACACCTATGAAAGGCTAAGAAATCCAGCTCAGAAAAGTCAAAAATAGCAATCCACCCACCCCAAATCATAGGTTTCAGACACTACACACCTATGAAAGACTAAGAAATCCAACTCAGAAAAGCCTGAAATAGCAATCCACACATCCCAAATCATAGGTTTCAGACACCACACACCTACGAAAGACTAAGAAATCCGGTTATGAAAAGTCGGAAATAGCAAATTACACATCCCAAACTATTGGTTTCAGACAACATTCACCTACGAAATACTAGAAAACCTTAGCTCAGAAAACCCTGAAATATCAAACTACACATCCAAAAACATAGTGTTCAGACAACACAGACCTATGAATGGCTAAGAAAGCTAGCTCAGAAAAGTCGAAAATAGCAAACTACACCTCCCAAATCATAGGTTTCAGACACTACACACCTATGAAAGACTAAGAAATCCAACTCAGAAAAGCCCGAAATAGTAATTTACATATCCCAAATCATAAGTTTCAGACAGCATTCACCTACGAAATACTAAGAAACCTTAGCTCAGAAAAGTCTGAAATAGCCAACTACTCATCCCAAACTCGAAGTTTCAGACAACAAACACCTATGAGTGACTAAGAATCCTAGCTCTGAAAAGTCCAAAAAGCAAACTACACCTCCCAAATCATAATTTTCTGAAAGGACACACATATGATAGGCTAAGAAATCTAGCTCAGAAAAGTCAAAAATAGCAAATTAACCATCCCAAATCATAGGTTTCAGTCAACACACACCTACGAATGGCTAAGAAATCCAGCTCAGAAAAGTCAAAAAAATAGCAACCCACACATCCCAAATCATAGGTTTCAGACACCACACACCTACGAAAGACTATGAAATCCGGTTATGAAAAGTCGGAAATAGCAAATTACATATCCCAAATCATAGGTTTCAGACAACACTCACCTATGAACGGCTAAGAAACCTAGCTCAGAAAAGTCAAAAATAGCAAACTAGTCATCCCAAACAATAGGTTTCAGTCAACAAACACCTAGGAAAGGCTAAGAAATCAAGAACAGAAAAGTCAAAACTAGCAATCCACAAATCCCAAATCATAGGTTTCATACAACACACACCTAAGAAAGACTAAGAAATCAAGATAAGAAAAGTCATAAATAGCAAACTACATATCCCAAATCATCTGTTTCAGTCAACACACACCAACGAAAGACTAAGAAACCTAGCTCAGAAAAGTCAAAAATAGCAAACTATTCATCCCACACTATTGGTTTCAGACAACATTCACCTACGAAATACTAGAAAACCTTAGCTCAGAAAAGCCTGAAATAGCAAACTATACATCCCAAATCATAATTTTCTGACAACGCATACCTATGAAAGGCTAAGAAATCCAGCTCAGAAAAGTCGAAAATAGCAAACTACACATCCCAAATCATAGGTTTCAGACACCACCCACCTATGAAAGACTAAGAAATCCAACTCAGAAAAGTCAAAAATAGCAAACTACATATCCCAAATCATCAGTTTCACTCAACACACACCAACGAAAGGCTAAGAAACCTAGCTCATAAAAGCCTGAAATAGCAAACTACTCATCCCAAACTATTGGTTTCAGATAACATTCACCTAGGAAATACTAGGAAACCTTAGCTCAGAAAAGCCTGAAGTAGCAAACTACACATCCCAAATCATAGGTTTCAGACAACACACATCAACGAAAGACGGGTGCACGGGGAGAGCTTTTGAGGGTCTGTGGGTCCCTTGTGGGTGGGTGGTCCCTTGGGTGCTCGGGGGGACCTTTGGGGACGGGGGGTTGGGGTTTTGGGGCCGGGGGAGGGCTTGTGGGGGGCTGGGGGGGCCTTGGGGGCGTTGGGAGGGCCTTTGGGTGCCTGGGGGACATTTGGGGACCGGTGGAGGGCCTTTGGGACCCCGTTGGTCCTTTGGGAGCTCGATGGGCTTTTGGGGGGCCGGGGGATGGCCTTTGGGGGTCTGGGTGGGCCTTTGGGGCGCCGGTGACCCTTTGGGAGCTTGGGGGGCCTTTGAGTGTCCGGGGGGGCAGTTGGGGGCCTGGGGGACATTTGGGGCCGGGGGTGGGCCTTTGGGAGCGGGGGGGGCCTGTGCGGCCCGGGGGCTTCCTTCGGGGTTGGGGTAGGAGGATTGGAACCCTTTGGGGTTGGGTTAGAGGACCTCACAACACTGTTCAAATGAAACTTGTGTATTATAACGACCACAGAGTTTCACCATTAAATTCTCTTCTAAAATCTCTTCAAAATCTTCTTTTAAAATGTCTCTATCTGTTTCGCCGAAATAGTTCCATAACCTGTCTAAAACGGTTTCGCCCAAATAATCCCTAAACGCAAATTCAGCGTGTTCCTTTGTTATTGGCATCTCTGCGCTAACGCATTTCAAATTAATAGGAAACCTTTTCGCGCGCTAAAACAATTCATCGCTAAGATGTTTCTTGCCTAATTGTTTCCATGTCCTTTGGTTATTAATATCCTTTGGAGTTCGACCAGTAGAACTGTTCCCGAGGCAAAGACATTAATGATTTGGATCTATTCCTGGAGAAATGTTTCTAGGCGAAAATTTTTAAAGTCTGACCGATGATGTCATTGATTGATTGATCTGTCAAGAAAGGGGAAATTAATTTGTTGTTTCTATTGGGAATTATTGATTCACGATAGGTGAATTGAGGTCGACAGCACAGGTGTTCCAAGGTTGATGTTGTTGTTGTTGTAAGTGCACGCTCTCAGCGAACTTTATGTAAATCAAGTTCACAGGTACTACTCGTGACAGGACCATGTGGTTTATGGTTTTCCAAGTGAGAAAATTTCTGTTTTTCCAAGTGAGAAAATTCCTGTTTTTTCATTCTCAGTGAGAAAACCATATAACAGACATGAATTGCTGTTGACATCCATAAATGTGACAAAGTTCCTGTTTTTCAAATTCTCACTGACAAAAACCATTAAACATTCATGAAAAACATCAAATAAATCGACCAACACACATAACCATCCAAGAAAACATACATAAATGTGACAAAAGTCCTGTTTTTCAAATTCTCATTGACAAAAAACCATAAACCACGTGGTTCTCGTGCCAATATATGGTGTTAAAAAAAGTTATAGGTGGCAGCAGGGATGAGGGGTGGGGTCAATAGGGTCACTTCTACTAACATAAACAACCGCACAATAAATAAACAAACAAACCAAGGTAAACTGTATACAATTTGTTACGGCAGATTGTCATTTCTTCTCAGATTGATCATCATTTTCATCACCCTAGCCTCAAACGCACAAAAATATTCTTGAAACGGGCAATATTTTTGTGCTTTTGGCTCTTTGTTGGTCGATCTCTCTGCCAATTTCTTAAAAGAAGTCTCCTCATCACGAGCTAAGGATTTCCATAGCATGCGACCTAACCATCAATCTTCAGGAAACATGATAAGGAAAAGGAAATACTTGAACTCCTTTGCTCTTTTTAGGTGTAATACCCTGGCAAACCGTTTTTAATTTATTTTCCCACGATGCTACGAAGATTATTCTCTTGGTTCATATTTTTCTTGAGTAAATTGGGCAGAAATGCACATGCTAGTGAATCTTCTTCGGATCTATTAGCTGAAGGGAAGGATATAGGTGTAGAAATTATATCCTAGTTTAAATCTTTTAAATTTCGTTATTGGGTGGAATTTCAGATGATTTTTTTTTGCAACACAATAACAAAAATTGTTTTCAAAAGCTCACTTTTCCCAAAATTATCTTCCTTGGAAAAGACAGGCCATTTTTAAGAACAGTTTGATGTTTTGACGATGTTTTGAGTTAATGATTTTTTAGACTTCTTTCTATTGCATCAAAGTTTGTTTTTGAGCTGTGGCATAATTTCGTCAAAATATTTGGGGGAGGAGGGGGCAAAGCTGGAAACAATTTGCCCAAACAAAGTGAAAATGACAGTGAAAGCTAAAAAATTTATAACCATATATTACCATAAAAGCAGATATATACAATAGAAAACTGACCTGTTTCTCTGGGTACTTGGATTATGCAGGCTTATTTTAATTTTGACAAGATTTTTTTCAGGAACTAAATTTAAGCTAGGAGGGCAAACCGAAGTCTGGGGGTCAAACTTGGGTCTGTAGGGGGTAGTTTCCCTCCTGTAAAATATTAAATTATGCCCCTGTTTTTGAGCAATGAGCAGTAGCTCGCGAAAAAAAATGTATGACAAGCAAGTGAATTGTTAAAAGGACCGAAAAATTTGCCGCTCGCGACGCTTCGCGTCGCTCACGCTTTTACTTTTTTACGTTTAGATCTTCGCTATGTAAAATACTCTTATTAACAATACAATTAATTTTTTTCTCTCCAGTTATGCAAGATGCTGTGTCCTGTCAGACCCTAGGTGCGTGGAATTATTCAACGCATCTGGCGTCGTCATCATTGAACAATTTCACTCTTTTAGTTAATTCATCGTTAATATTTTACCCAGCTTAAAAAGGGAATTACACTCTATCTTGAAATAATTCCCATAATTATTTGAAGTATATTACATTGCACACCTAACCGTTAAGTATGCAGTCGAAAACTTGCAAGTCCAAGCAATCCATTAAAAACATGAAAAGTTTAATTGCTTTATTTGGAAATAAGATTATCGTTAGAATCCTGAGGTTGTTACAGTTTCATAAATATTGTAAGAACTCTGAACTTCTCGCGTATGAAGTTATGGCTTAGCAATATAAGGTAAGCAAACAAAATAATCTCTTAAGCTGTGTTTTTTCACCATTTTTTCAGTGTCTCTTCTGCAAAGGACAAAGACAATAACATTAAACACAGATCTCCTATACAGAAGATTTCCAATTTACCTTCGCAGGGACAAATGTTTTATTATGGTGTTTAGGCATTAGTCTTCAAATTAATTTACACGTTCATGACATTAATTCGCGCAGAGACTTTTTCAATTCTATGCACAGGCAATGCCATCTTTTATTTCATATGAACTCATTTCAGCAATGAAGCTCAGACAGTAATTTTGATGTTTTTTGGTTATTTGAACCATTTTTGAAGTTAAATTTATCTGGTATTAAAAAAATCCGGCATAAAAAGGTTTAACTCGTGATTTCTTTGAAAAAATCCAGGTAAGAAATCATGATTCCTTAGTAAAAATCCATTTAAATCCATGCCATTTCAAATATCCATGTAATAGGTCAAAAAATCTATGTAAACATGGATAAATTCATGGCGGTGGCAACCCGCCGCCATGAATGACACAGTAAAATTAAAGATAGTTCTTTGGCACCTACTGATGTCGGTACCGAAGGTTTTAAAGGTATCTATATTCGGGGATACCGATTGCTAATTTTAGTGCTTAGAGACATCAATAAAGAAAATTAGACAGTATGACAATATATTCACTTAGAAAAGGCCCCATTGTTTTCATACCAGTGTTGTCACCATACCATATTATCATACAGTATAATATACCAGTGTTATCACGGGTACGTGCTGAAACTGTTATGCAAGGAAAAATAATTCAATTGTGTAAATGGAATAAAAATGGGAACAAGTTTTAGTTGACGTTCTGCCTCCACCCCCTACCATCCGAAAATCATATAAAGCTATAAACATTAATACAAAATTAGAAAATTACTTTTTCTTAAGTATCTACGTTGGTTATAATCAAGAAGTGTCTATGGTGTAACCGAGAAAAGAGCAGATAAAACGTCCCAGAGCCCCCCCTCTAAACCTTTGAATCGAATTAAAGAACTTGTTTGAGCTGAGAATAATTTAATTTACACTGTCTTCAAGGATTTTATGGAGCTCCTTAGCTCCTTATATTAAAAGTCGTATTATCATATCCAATTTTAATTATTTAATGTTTATAGGGTACCGGAATTAGCAAGCTGCTATTCCAACTTTGGATACCTTGGGTCCCCAAATTAGCCAATGTTTATCCCATACTCAGAGTAGGGGGAGAGGTAATACCACAGGGGGTACAAGATCATTGACCCCCAATGAGTTAGAATACTGCCAGTACAAGATCACAGTCAATCAGAGGACTACAATACTAACTATACAAGATCACCTTTCTATTTCTAAACCAGTCAACGGTTAGAAATACTAACGGGAGAGTGACGCAACTAATATCCCTGATATTTCAGCAATGTATTTACGTAATTTCTATAACATGATTTCACCTCGTGAACATTCCGCTGACACAATTTGTCCATGGGACTTCGTTTATAAAATCCTCTTATCTGATTATCGAATATTCTTGAGTTCGTTTGAAAGCATGTATTTGATGCTTTTGTATCTCAGTCAATAAATTGAATTTGATTATCAGTTGAAACAATATAATACAGAAACTTCAAAGATGTATGGTGTTCTCGATTGTGAATTCTTCGGTTTAAAGAAGTCAGTTTGCGGTATAATATTTGAATTTGCATTTTTATTAATGGCTACAGATCATAGTGAAGTCTCTTGCTATCACCGGTACATCCACTATAATATGTATGCTTACAATAGAGACAAGTGAAGCATTACATTACGGATTATAAACAAACTTGTCAAATATGATAGAGGGATCCCCCCATTCTATAAAGGAGGGAAGGATCTATCCACAGTACAACTGGAAGATGAAGAAATATGTAGTTTTTTCGGTGTGACAGTACTCTACGTAAAAGGCAATGTACCCACTGATAAAATTTTAATTGTCAAATGCGAATTAGATATTCTATTTTTCATCTTGGAAGATTTTAGTTGCAAGATTTTTCCGTATAAAAAACAAAATCCTGAGGATGAAGTTTATCTCTCTAGCAGATCGTTTCGAATAGATATTTTTAGTAGGAATACACACATCAAATATCCCGAGAAGAAGAAGAACAGCAATACCCGTATTATAGATTGGGATCACACCAAGTGGGTGACGATTGACGAATTATTATAATGTATGACAAGATTGCTAAAAGTTGTGTATACCCCTGAAATGGGAATATCTGACATCTGGAGAAATGCTTTAAATGCAATAGTGAAGTATGTTGAGGACAATAAGTTCTATCGGTAATTGTATATGTGTAATATATTTTTGATGTAAGTATGCTCAAACTCACAATAAAATTGTTTCTAAATCTAAAATGTCCCATTTCTTTTTGTTAGATTTTTTTTTAAGTAGGTTATCGACTATTCTTGAAGTAGAACGAATCGTGGTTGGTCTAGAGTCAGCAGCGAGCAAGGACCTCAACCTCTATAGTATTTTCAAATGTTTTTGGTAGCCTTGATGGAGAATTCTCCTTCTAAACTAGCTACAATAGCAACATTTTATCTTATATTATTAGTATTTTCAAGGGTTTTTGGTCGCCTTTCTTCTAAACTAGCTATAATAACATCATTTTACCCTATACTATTAGTATTTTCAAAGGTTTTTGTAGCCTTCCTTCTAAACTAGCTACAATAGCAACATTTTATCTTATATTATTAGTATTTTCAAGGGTTTTTGGTCGCCTTTCTTCTAAACTAGCTATAATAACATCATTTTACCCTATACTATTAGTATTTTCAAAGGTTTTGGTAGCCTTGATAGAGCATTATCCTTCTAAACTAGCTACAATAACAACATTTTACCCTATCTTATATTCCTAAAGACATAGTTGGTGGGCCATTCTACTATACTGAACAAAAAAAATTGTCTCATATTTTAAAAAGATGCGTCTGGGAAAGAAATTGGCTTGAGAGACGGGTTGATTCCCCTCCAATCTCTTTTACTCTTAGAAGGGACCCTATAAGTTTTAATTTTGAATCGAATTAGCTTCTTTAAATGTTTCAAAGATGTTTCTAGCTATTATAGAGTGGTGCTGCCTATGATATTGCTCTTATGTCTTTTTAAAAACCTGCATGTATACAGTTTTTTCGTTTAATTGGAAAGCCCCCCCCCCCTAACCACTTCCTATAAGTTTCACCTTAATAATCTAAGCTTCATTAGTTACAGTAACAGTGGTTGTGATACTGAAAGCACACACATAGTGCTTTCTGGATTCTTCAGAATCCTCCCACATCTGACTCTTAAAGATCTAACTTAATAATATATATTGATCTTGGGGTTTCTAAACGAATCCATAATTTGACATAATTGTAGGGCTTGACATGCTCAATATTCCTATAGACATAGTTGCTAGACCGTTCTACTATATTCAACAAAAATAGTTGTCTCAAAATTTTAACTAGATGTGTTTGGGAAATAAATTGGCTTGAAAGACGGGTTGATTTCCCTCCAATCTCTTTTACTCTTAGAAAGAACCATAGAACTTTTTAATTTTGAATTGAATTAGCTTCTATAAATGTTTCAAAGATATTTCTAGCTATTATAAAGTGATGCTGCCTATGATATTGCTTATATGCCTTTTTGAAAACCTGCATGTACACAGTTTTTTCGTTTAATTAGACCGCCCCCTAAACGCTTGCTAGAAGTTTCAAGCTAATACTCTAAGCGTCATTAGTTACAGCAACTGTAGTTGTAGTACTAAAAGCATACACATAATGCTTTCTGGCCAGTTCAAAATCCTCCAACAACTTGCTCTTAAAGTTCTAACTTAATAATATATATTATACTCGGGGTTTCTAAACGAATCCATAATTTGACATGCTCAATATTCCTAAAGACATAGTTGCTGGACCGTTCTACTATATTGAACAAAAATAGTTGGCTTGAGAGATGGGTTGATTCCCCTCCAATATCTTGTACGCCTAAAAAGGACCCTAGAACTTGTAATTTTGAATCAAATTAGCTTTTTTAAATATTTCAAAGAGATTTCTAGCTATTATAAAATGGTGCTGCCTATGATAATGCTTATGTGCCTTTTTGAAAACCTGTGTATATACAGTTTTTTTTTGTTTAACTGGAACGTTCCCTAAACGCTTCAAAGAAGTTTCACCTTAATAATCTAAGCATCATTAGTTACAGCAACTGTAGTTGTAGTACTAAAAGCACACACATAGTGCTCTTTGGCTAGTTCAAAATCCTCCAACAGCTTACTCTTAAAGATCTAAATTAATAATATATATTGTTCTCGGGTTTTCTAAACGAATCCATAATTTGGTATAATTGTAGGGTTTTACATGCTAAATATTCCTAAAGACATAGTTGCTGGACCGTTCTACTATACTGAACAAAAATATTTGTCTCAAAATTTTAATTAGATGTGTTTGAGAAATAAATTGGCATGAGAGACGGGTTGATTCCCGTCCAATCTCTTTTACTCCTAGACAGAACCCTAGAACTTTTAATTTTGAATCGAATTAGATCTTTAAATGTTTCAAAGATATTTCTAGCCATTATTGAACGTAAATGTTCCTTTTTATTGAAAACTGAAAACTATCTCTGTCTGTGCGTCTGGACGGGGTGTTTGCTTCTCGGTGGAGATTTTCGATTTAAAAAATCAAGCTCATCTCTCTCTCTCAGACTTTGGTAAAAGTTCTTTTAACCTATCTCATTTTCTAATGCATCTGCTATGAGCCTGTTAGTAGTAGTAGTATCTATATTTCTGAAAATTCTTTTCTTACATATCCAACTTTTTAATAGATACTATAAACTTTTGACGTTCTAGGATACCCTAAAAATAATGGGAATATGTCAAAGCAATGCATAAAATATTTTTATTGAAATAATGACATGTGAAATATTAACATAAAAAATATGTTTCATACATAATTATACATTATTAATGTCATTGAACAACTTTTGACATTTTGGATCTGTTCCTTAAAATACTTCATCATGTCCTCTCTTGATGCTGTAGCTATTGTCTTCTCTTAGTTTGTAATCAGTAGAATAACCATTATCCTATTTTGTATCATACACTATTTTTACTGGGGTGTCACATAAATGTTCAATATACATTTCGTCTTTGCTATTATTCGGTTGATCAACTATATGATCAATAGTAGTAATAACGTTTGTTGGTACTTTGTTGTTCATCGATTCATATTTATATTGCTTAGTGATATTATCTGCCAGTGTCCTTTTTATATTTCCAGCAATTTCAATGTCTATTACAACATTATTTATACACAGGTAACAGTTTCGGCATGTAGACAAGATATGATTTATGATATTAGTAGAAGAGTATTCCTGTTTTCTTTTGACCTTCCGTTCAATGGTAATACCCGAAAGCTCACGATAGGCTGTAACACTGGGTAAAATTTTACCACAAGCACTAGCAAGAAGATGTCCCTCTTCATCAACTATTATTTTTATGTTGGCATTCTATTTGAGTGCGATCATATCCGGAAATCTCAATCTTGCATATTCATCACCAGACCCTGGGAATTAGTGACAATAGTTTTTATGAATCTTAAAACTACATGAAAAATGCTTGCGGCTGTACCAATTGTACTCTATGCTTGCTCATAGACACGATGCGGCTTTCCCAGCGGTACTCTATTGCTGGTTATCGACACTACCTAGTTTATTGCATGTTTATAGGTCATTAATCATTATACAGTGGAAGGATAAACACATAAGTTGTATCTTTAAAAAAGTGAAGATAGAGCATTTTAAGAAAGTTTGTTCACATGATAGTATTACTGTAGCATTGAATGCTGACAAGGAGAAGTATTTGAACTATGAAACAAGTACAAGTGGTAGCACTAGTGGAAATGTATGCGTGCATTATCATGACAGAAAGGAATTAAATTTCTTTGGAGTACCAAACAATTCAACTCTCATGATGGTGGATATGCGAGATTGAAATCTCCGGAGATGATTGCACTCAAAGAGAATGCCAACATAAAAATAATGGTTGATGAAGAGAGGCATCTTCTTGCTAGTGCTTAAGGTAACATGTTACCCAGTGTTGCACCCCATTGTCAGCTTTCGAGTATTAGCATTCAACGGAACATCAAAAGAAGACAGGCATACTCTTCAACTAATATCATAAACCATATCTTGTCTACGTGCAGAAACTGTTACCTGTGTAAAAATAATGTGGTAATAGACAGTGAAATTGCTGGAAAAATAAAAAGGACATAAATACCACTGGCAATGAACCAATGGCAATGGCAGAAAATACCACTAAGGAATATAAAGATGAATCGATGAACAATAAAGTGCCAACGGATGTTATTACTGCTATTGATCATATAGTCAGTGAACCTAATAATAGCAAAGACGAAAAGTATATTGATCATTTAGGTGACACCACAGTAAAAATGGTGTATGACACAAAATGGAATAATGATTATTCTACTGATTACGAACTAAGAGAAGACAATAGCTACAGTATCAAGAGAGAACACGATGAAGTATTTTATGGAACAGATTCAAAATGTCCAAGTTTGTTCAATGACATTAATTACGTACTATAATGTATGAAACATATTTTTTATGTTAATATTCTACATGTCATTATTTCAATAGAAATATTTTATGCATTACATTGACATATTCCCATTATTTTAGGGTATGCTAGAACGTCAAACGTTTAGAATATATATTAAAAAGTTGGTGATGTATGGAAAGGAATTTTCAAGAATAAAGGTACTACTACTACTAACAGGCTCACAGCAGGCATATCAGAAAATGAGATAGATTAAAATGACTTTAACCAAAGTCTGAGAGAGAGAGATGAACTGAATTTTTTAACTTCAAAATCTCAACCGACAAGCAAACACCCCGTCCAGACACACAGACAGAGAGAGTTTTCAGTTTTCAGAAACAGGAACATTCACGTTCTATAATGGATAGAAATATCTTTGAAACATTTAAAGAAGCTAATTCAATTCAAAATTAAAAGTTCTAGGAACCTTTCTATGAGTAAAAAAGATTGGAGGGGAATCAACCCGTCTCTCATGCCAATTTATTTCCCAAACACATCTAGTTAAAATTTTGAGACAGCTATTTTTGTTCAGTATAGTAGAACGGTCCCGCAACTATGTCTTTAGGAATATTGAGAATGTCTAACCCTAAAATTATACTAAATCATGGATTCATATAGAAAACCCGAGGATAGTATTTATTATTAAATTAGATCTTTAAGAGTAAGTTTTGGGAGGATTTTGAACTAGCCAGAAAGCACTATGTGTATGATTTTAGTACTACAACTACAGTTGCTGTAACTAATGACGCTTAAAGTATTGAGGGGATTTTCATAGGACACGTTTAGGGGGCGTTCCAATTAAACGAAAAAAACTGTATACATGCAGGTTTTCAAAAAGGCATATAAGCATTATCATAGGCAGCACCACTCTATAATAGCTAGAAATATCTTTGAAACATTTAAAGAAGCTAATTCGATTCAAAATTAAAAGTTCTAGGGTCCTTTCTAAGAATAAAAGAGATTGGAGGCGAATCAACCCGTCTCTCAAGCCAATTTGTTTCCCAAATAGATCTAGTTAAAATTTTGAGACAACTATTTTGGTTCAGTATAGTAGAACGGTCCAGCAACTATGTCTTTAGGAATATTGAGCATGCCAAATTATGGATTCGCTTAGAAAATCCAATAACAATATATATTATTAAGTTAGATCTTTAAGAGTAAGTTGTGGGAGGATTTTGAACTAGCCAGAAAGCACTATGTCTATGCTTTTAGTACTACAACTACAGTTGCGGTAACTAATGACGCTTAAGGAATTAAGGTGAAACTTCTAGGAAACGTTTAGGGGGCGTTCCAATTAAACGAAAAAAAGTGTATACATGCAGGTTTTCAAAAAGGCACATAAGCCATATCATAGGCAACATCACTCTATAATAGCTAGAAATATCTTTGAAACATTTAAAGAAGCTAAGTCGATTCAAAATTAAAAGTTCTAGGGTCCTTTATAGGACTAAAAAGATTGGAGGGGAATCAACCGGTCTCTCAAGCCAATTTATCGCCCAAACAAGTCTAATTAAAATTTTGAGACAACTATTTTTGTTCAGTATAGTAGAACTTTCCAGCAACCATGTCTTTAGGAATTATGAGCATGTCAAATTATGGATTCATTTAGAAAACCCGATAACAATATTTATTATTAATTTAGATCTTTAAGAGTAAGTTGTGGTAGGATTTTGAACTAGCCAGAAAGCACTATGTGTATGATTTTAGTACTACAACTACAGTTGCTATCACTAATGACGCTTAGAGTATTGAGGTGAATTTTTTAGGACACGTTTAGGGGGCGTTCCAATTAAACGAAAAAAACTGTATACATGCAGGTTTTCAAAAAGGCACATAAGCAATTTCATAGGCAGCATCACTCTATAATAGCTAGAAATATCTTTGAAACATTTAAAGAAGCTAATTCAAAATTAAAAGTTATAGGGTCCTTTCTAAGAGTAAAAGAGATTGGAGGGCAATCAACCCGTCTCTCAAGCCAACTTATTTCCCAAACACATCTAGTTGAAATTTTGAGACAACTTTTTTTGTTCAGTTTAGTAGAACGGTCCAGCAACTATGTATTTAGGAATATTGAGCATGTCAAATTATGGATTCGAATATAAAACCAGAGAATAGTACATATTATTAAATTCGGTCTCTAAGAGTAAGTTGTGGGAGGATTTTGAACAAGCCAGAAAGCAATATGTGAAGGCTTTCAGTACCACAGCCATAGTTGCTGTAACTAATGACACTTAGAGTATTAAGGTGAAACTTCTAGGAAGCGTTTAAGGGAGGGGGCGTTCAAATTAAACAAAAAAATTGTATACATGCAGGTTTTCAAAAAGGTATATAAGCAAAATCATAGACAGCACCACTCTATAATAGCTAGAAATATCTTTTAAACATTGAAAGAAGCTAATTCGATTCAAAATTAAAAGTTATAAGGTCCTTTCTAAGAGTAAAAGAGATTGGAGGGGAATCAACCCGTCTCTGAAGCCAATTTATGTCCCAGACACATCTTTTTAAAATTTGAGACAACTATTTTTGTTCAGTGTAGTAGAACGGTCCAGCAACTATGTCCTTAGGAATATAATATAGGGTAGAATGTTGCTATTGTAGCTAGTTTAGAAGAAAGGCTACCAAAAACCCTTGAAAATACTAATAGGATAGGGTAAAATGTTGCTATTGTAGCTAGTTTAGAAGGAGAAAGATCCATTAAGACCACCAAAAACCCTTGAAAATACTATAGAGGTTGAGGTCTTTGCTCGCTGCTGACTCTAGACAAACAACAACTCGTTCTACTTCAAGAATATTAGATAACCTACCTAAAAAAAATCTAACAAAAAGAAATAGAACATTTTCGATTTCGAAACAATTTTATTGTGAGTTTGAGCATAATTACATCAAAAATATATTACACATATACAATTACCGATAGAACTTATTGTCCTCAGTATACTTCACTATTGCATTTAAAGCATTTCTCCAGATGTCAGATATTTCCATTTCAGGGATATACACAACTTTTAACAACCTCGTCATACATTATAATAGTTCATGATTCGTCACCCACTTAGTGTGATCCCAATCTATATCACGGGTTTTGTTGTTCTTCTTCTTCTTGGGATGTCTTATATATGTATCCCGAGATAAAATATTTATCCGTACCGATCTGCTAGAGAGATGAACTTTATCCTCAGGATTTTGTTTAATATACGGAATAATCTTGCAACTAAAATCTTACATATTGAAAAAGGGAATATCTAATTCGCATTTCACAATTAAGATTTTACCTGTTGTTATATTACCTTTTACGTAGAGTAATGTCACACAAAAGCTGCATATTTCTTCAACTTCCTGTTGTACCGTGGATAGATCCTTCCCTCCTTCATAGAATGGGGGGATCCCTTTATCATATTAGCCTAGTTTGTTTATAATTCGTAATGTCATACTCCACTTGTCTCTATTGTAAGCATACATATTATAGTTGATGTGCCAGTGATAGCAAGAGACTTCACTATGATCTCTAGCCAATAATAAGAATGCATATTCAAAAATTACACCTCAATCTGACTTCTTAAAAACCAATGGATTCACAATCTTGAACACCATACATCTTTGAAGTTTCTGTATTATATTGATTCAACTGATAATCAAATTGAATTTATTGACTGAGATACAAAAGCATAAAATACATGCTTTCAAACGAACTCAAGAATATTCGATAACCAGATAAGAGGATTTTATAATAGTTAGTAGTGTATTCCTCTGACTGGCTGTAATCTTGTACTGGCAGTATTCTAACTCATTGGAGGTCAATGATCTTGCACCCTCTGTGGTATTACCTCTCCCCCTACTCCTTAGATCCCAAGGTTCCTTGGGATCTTGCCGGCCTGAGTGCCGATGATCCGATTTTAGAAAAACCTATAGTAAATAAAAAAAGAATATGAGAGTTTAGAAATTCTAAATTCTTCATGACGAATTCGTGTTAGTAGAACATGGAGTCACTCCTCCCTCCTTTATTAGTGCGAAAAATTATGCTCGTTACTTAAAAATTGAATTCCTTAATTTGGGAGCTGTAGGACCTGCGTCATGGTCCGGTAATTTTCTTTACTTGTACAATAACTATAAAAAATTTAAATATCCAGTCCCCTGGAAAGGGGGTGGAACCCAACTGAAATGGAGTTCTCGCTGTATCCTGTTTAAAAGGTAGCCTTTGTCTTAAAATTATGATAGTTGGATACATTTGTAAAATGCTTGTCGTCGCTCTTTCAGACTGAACGAGTGGTCCTCCAAACCTTTCAGTTTGTAATAAAAGGTGAAACTTTTTTTCAAAACCATATTTTATCAAAGGAAGGATACAAAAGAAAGGT
The DNA here is from genome assembly GCF_049724085.1 of Artemia sp. Qi Xiang Cuo. Lineage (NCBI taxonomy): Eukaryota > Metazoa > Arthropoda > Branchiopoda > Anostraca > Artemiidae > Artemia > Artemia sp. Qi Xiang Cuo. The sequence goes on along the minus strand of NC_142803.1, from coordinate 23,791,809 downwards.
TGGGCGTAAAAACAAAATTAAACTGAAGTCAACACTCTTGAGTAATCGTTTTCGAAAAACTCTTTTAATGGTAATGTTGCCGTGAATGTCCGAAATACCTTTTTATCTCCCTGGATTTAGTTAGTGTTGCCAGTCAACTTTTTTAGTTTAATGCAAGGTTTGATGATGACAGGATAGGTTAGATTAGGTTAGGCTGGGCTACGTTAGGTAAAGTTAGTTTTTTAACACCTTTCTGATATTTGTAACCAAATTTAACCTAATCTAACCAAATCTAATTTAATACAACCAAACCTAACTTTGAGTTTTGCCATCATACCTTTGTCATCTCTACCATATTGGATTACCATTATAATCCAACTAGAAAAAAACGAATTTCGGACATTAACCGGTGAATCTCGACATTAACCTGATTTTGGACATTCACGGTAACACTAGTAGGCTACTTTTGCAAGACTCTTGACACAATAAAATACTGAAATGAAAATAGATAGATGATAGTTGTCTACTGTCACACGTAGATCTATAGCCTACATTCTTCCTTACTTTAAGTTAAAGTTTTTGGAAAGTAAAACTTTTCGATAGACATAATGTGAACTCGTGCTCTAACTCATTTTGAATGGTGAACTGGCATTGGCTTTATGGCAAATGGGCCAGTGGATTCATAAGAACCCTTTTAACTTATGCTGGAGCCAGATTAGAGTCACATTTGTCGATTGATTTCGGTTTTGATTGATCAACGACAAGTATAGAGGATCCCATTCTACTTCTCTTCGATCGATTGCAAGCTTGTTGCAGATCCATTCAACTACTTTCGTCTTTTTTTGTTATCGATTTTCGATTGATTAATGTGATTGATGTTAGGGTCGGCAGTTGGTTGTCTGTAGCTCGGTAGTTGGAAAAGATGGAAATCCGAAACTTTATCCCAGTAGAAGGATCTTGAATTAGAGAAAAGAATTTCTCTGAAGTTTCTAAAATGTCTTGTAGTTTCCCGAGATAAAGAATAAAAATCATTACTATTAGCCTACTAAATGGCACAAAAAAAACGGAACCAACTAGCTCCGAAAGCAAACTTGTTAGAGTCAAATCTAAGTTGGAACAAGTCTTATCACTTACCCGTCATTAACTGAGTAAATAAATAAAAAAAATTGTCTCAATACTAGCAACCTCTAAAACAATCCTTGGAACTGGGGGTTTTATGCAAGACATTAAGTCAGTCTTATGCTTCTGTAATATTTTTGATTTTATTTTTCCAGCCTAAGGTTTAAGGTTCTCATATGAATGCCATCCCTCGGAACACTCAATTTGGATTTTCAATAACAATTTTAAACTGTTTATCTTAGTTGTTATAGATCATGACTTCTTTAATATTGGGATGAATTTTTAATAATGGTTGTACTTGCTGTGACCCGAAAGTTATTATTTTGGTCGGCATAAATATATTTTGTTTTAATTTAAATACTTTGGTTACTCTACTGATGATGATGCCTGACTAAGTCATCGAAATATCTAAAACAGTGGTTTCCAACCGATTTTGAGCCATGTCCCCCCTAGGCATTTCTAAAATCCTAATACCCCCCCCCGTGATATTCAAACTTTGATACACAAAATTTTTCACATATGTACCTGAAGGAGGTTTAAAAGGCCACTAACTTGGTATCTTTTTTCGAGTTGTCATCTAGGCACAATACAAATGATAATTTGTGTCTGTGTATAATACCTTTAATACAAAGTGCGACATCATTGCAATACTATCATGTATTTTTTGCTCCTTAAATGTATATGAATGTGAAGTCATTCACATCTAGAGTAGAGTCAGCCGGAGGGTGCAGTTCCTGTACATGACCCATTACAATGCTGCCATGTCCCACCTGTGGGGCCTGTGCCGCACTTTGGGAATCACCGACCTAGAGCTTTTGTATATATTAGTTTCACCGTCTAATAAAAGGTTATATCCGTATTTGGAACTCTTATTTGTTTCGTCGAAGGAAAGGCAGTTGGGTCATGGAAGGGATGCCAACGTCGTATATATGGGGATAATAGATCAACTTAATTCAGCAAAATTCTATTTGCAATTTGAAGAATAGAAGATAAACTCAACAACTATAAATTCAGAAATATTTCATTTTTAATTGGAAGAAAAGAAGATTGTACCGCCTTTATTAAAAATTCAACGCAATATTAAAGAAGGCAAGACAGTTAATGAACTGTCTGATCCAATAGACCGGAAACTTGCTGTGACCAGAAAGTTATTATTTTGCTCAGCATAAATATATTTTGTTTTAATTTCAATACTTTAGTTACTCTACTGATAATGATGACTGACTGTGTCATCGGAATATCTAGCGCTTTTGTATATATTTACTTCACTGTCTGACAAAAGGACATATCCCTATTTGGAACTCTGTAGTATTAGTAACAGTAGTACTGGTAGTAGTAGTAGTAGTAGTAATAGTAGTAGTAGTAGAAGTAGTGATAGCAGGAGTAGTAGTAACAGTAACAGCAGCAACATTAGTAGCAGTAGCCGTATGTACATATTGCCTTTTGTAAAGTTTCAGCTTGATACGGTACGCCGTTCCTGAGATTTTGCTGAGACTCCCTTTTGACGGTCTGTATGTACGTATGTTCTGACGGTATGTTTTTATTTAGTTCAAATTCCCCCTCATCATTTCCTAAAATTTTCAGTTCAATTTTCTCAGCCATAGCAGCAGTCGCTAGAGAAGCAGTGTTGTAGTATCAGTAGCAGAAGTAGTAGCAGCAGCTAAGGTAGTAGTAGTAGTAGTAATTGCCCGAATATTGCCTTTTGCGTCAATTGATCTTTTCCTTCACCGTATTAGATCAGGAGTTAAGCAGTGTTTCGTTCTGTCCCCATTTATACTGATCATTTTGATTGACTTTGTCCTAAGGAGCACAGCAAATGCAATGGGAGAATACGGAATCCAATGGGAAAGTAAAATCTTCCTAGACTTAGATTATGCTAATGATAGAAGTGTCTTTGATAAAATAGTTAGCAAAATAAATGAGCTTTTAGAGGTTTTGCGAGTTCGGGCTCCAAAAATAGGTTTGAAAATCAATGTCAAGAAGACTAAGTCGCTAAGAATAGGAATAGGTTAAGGTGAAGAGGTGATGCTTGGCAACGAGACGATCAATCAAGTGGACATCTTCACTTACCTACGTAGTATTATTATTAAAGAATATTTTGTATTTTGTCACAACATATTGGTTTTTACGACTACACTTTTGAATCATTGAGGGAGGAGGGCAGTGGTTGCACATTAGCAATTTTTGTTGATACTTTTCTTCTGTTTATATTATTAAATCATATTTTCCACGCAAAACAGTTTTTTCAAGTTATGATCCTATCATCTGTATTAAATTATCTATAATACTTGATTGATTTTTCTGGCCACCAGAATCAGCAACTGGCATTCCTGGTTTAAAACGCCTTCAAATTTGTTGTGTACCAAAATTAGCAAACTTGTTTTCCCACTTGGGTCCATTGGGATTCAACCCGGGTGTCTGAGAAATAACTTTGCTGTATCTGATTTTTTTTTTTTTTCAATTAAAATGTGTCCTAAATCAACTCTACCCTACCTAATTAAAAATCAAAGCTATGTTCGGAATTTCAATATGTACGTCCCATCACCCTATCCCCAGTTTAATTTGAACAGGGTTGTTTCTGCGTAGTATGTTTCAAAGTATTTTTATTCAAATGAATCTTGAATATTGGACAGAAAATGTTTGCTAGAATTAAGTAACTGGTAATATCAGTAATTGCTAATCTGAAAAGTATGATCTGGTAAGTATACACTATGAGTAAGAAGAGAAGTTTAAAAGTTATAACGTTTAGTGAATTGGTAAGAAATGCTGAACAGCTGTCTATCTATCAAATTGTTAGAATATAAAACAGCGTTTTAAAGTCGTTTTAGTCACAAGTAATGTGGTTTTCTAGTTAAACTAACGACTGTAAATTCTTTTTCAGGCTGCTGAAAAGCAAGATACAGCGATCTACTATCCCTCAGATAAGTACCCCTCAACTGCTGATAAGAGAGAGGCATTTTGTGGAAATATCTAAGAGACGTTTGTTGACCGCAAAAGCTACAAATATTCAAAACTCTGTGCTCACTGTCATGGCACCATCTAAGTCCTCAAAGCTACAACTAAACAATCTAAAAAAATATTCCAGCCAACCTTGTACCCCTGTTGGAACACCAGGAACGCCTCCAAAGTCCCCACGCACTCCACCAGGAGAAAACCAAGATCAGAATTTTATTGTTGGAGTATTTGTCAAATCTACTAACTGCTGGAATGTAGCCAAGCTAACAAGAAAATTTAGTAAATTATTTACGGGTCATGACCCAAATTTTTCCTCACTGCCCGACATCCCACATTCAACTTCTCCTGCGAGATTAAATCGTTTATCTCGGTCACCATCTAGTGATAGTTTAGAAGGGTTGACAGAAGTACATTTATGCCCAACTGCACAGCAAGAAGTTACGCAGGTTTCTGAATCGTCGGATGGCTTGGATCCTTTGGATATAGTTTAAAGCCTCATAACCCTTTTTTGTATAAGAAAGGGGGTGGGTTTGACTAAGGAAGACATCTTTTCTTGTCCAATATATAATCAAAAACCACAAAATTTTCAACAATTTTGTATAGTACACACTGGGGTTCTTTTTTCACCAAACTTGCTCCTGGTAGCAATGTTACTACCGCTTCTTTTTTTCTTTTCTTTTTCTTCCACTAGCCACATGAATGAATTTAAGCAAATGGAGTCTGGAATTGAACCATTTCATCCTCCAAAAATTTATCAGAGATTTATCAAGATGACGCGAACTAATCTTGTGATGGGCAAGGTTGCACATTTGAGTACCATTCCAGTTTTTTGAAAACGTACACTTGTCAATGAAGTGTCTTGTCCAAAAAAGTAGGAATCGAGATTTCAGCTCATTCCTTTTAAATGGTCAATTAAAATTCGTCATACGAAAGCAGCTGATTCTTTTGTCCATCGACTGGTGATTGTGGTGATGCAAGAACTAGTTCTTCCAGATGCAGTCAGAAGTCAAAAGCACTGCTACATTTATGTGCTGTAGTAAAAAACAAATAACATATAAATGGGAGTTTACCGCTATAGAACGATAATAAAGATTATACGAGTCTAACAAATTGAGACAATGGGGTAAAAACATAGATAAAATGCAGTAATAAAGTTATAATAAAGAATTTAAAATGACGAAAATACACTTTTAAGAGGATACGATATCTTAGTCATTTTTAAAGTCTCAGTGTCGGCTGAACGTCACAAAGACAAAGGCAACATTAGCATATTCTCCCAGGGAACTAGCCATCATCGTAAGCTGTTGAGAATTTGTGGTTTGACTGTGCTATTTGATTGAAAACAAAACGAAATTTAATGTCCTTTTTGTCGAGATACGTGCCAGTCAAAGTTGTTAGCACTACAGGGAACTCCCAAAGCTGCCAAATTACTCAAATGATGTTTATTTTGAGCTGATTCCTACTCACTTTCCTAGAAAATAAGCTAGACAATTTTCCTGAACTTTAAATAAAAAGTTCTGAACTTTGAAAGAAACTTCTAAACACAAAATTCACATTTATTGATGATGTAACCTTCATTAAACTTGAATGTCTCTATCTCTGGGACAAAAGGGAAGAAGTTAAATTGTTTTTTTTTTCTAGGAAATTAGATGTCGACTTTTAGTTTTCTATGCTCTTATTGAAGATTTATAGGTTTTGGTAACACCGCTCAATCAATTCTAAATGGTTTATCGTAATAAACTAAAAAAATTTAAAATGGACGAGATAGAGGGTAATCCTTTAAGATACCGCATCACCTTAAGCAGTTGATCATTATTATGATATAGAATTATTTAATTGGATCTGAGACCCTTATCAGGGAATAGTTATATCCTAGAATTTTATCTCATTTAAACATTGATCATACCGCCAAAACATTCAAAATTTTAAGCTTAGTTCTTAGTTTTGGAAAATAGAGATCAAGTCGATTTAAAATAAGCTAAAATTTTATTAATAAAAATAAGAAATTAGAAACATAACATCCAAAATCAAGCATGCTTGATGACTGCTGGTGTCGTGCTATATTTTATTTTTATAATATCTGGTATCCAATTACGTAATAAATCCAAAGTCACGGCAAATACCTATAAGGCATGAAGCAACATTTTTCTCTCTGTATGATATTGCCAAATCAAAAAGGTGTTTTTCATATCCTTATATTCCATACATCCAAAATTATATTTTACACGAACAATTAAAAAACAGGAATATACGAAAAAAATTTCTTACATGTGGCCTCGCAAAAAGATCTATGCCTGTATATGTAGGGGGCAAAACAGGAACTGAGAAATGTACATGTAGGTGCTATAAAACTAAATCAACACGTTAAAAAACAAAAAACAAAAACAAAAAACATTCAAATAAAAAACTGTTGCCCATCATTCAAAACCAAGCCATGAGAGATGCTGCGCACAAGGCAAAAACCACTTGCAACAAAAAGAAAATCCAACCCACCCCAGAGACCTACATCCCATGATAATAATAAAAATAATAATAATAATAATAATTATAATATGAAGGAAAATATATTTCATCTAGATATTAAAAAATGTTAAAAAAAAAAATTGAAGCTACCAAATGAATAACATTCTCGAGCCGACTCAGGAACGTCGGCTCGTATTTCACACAGTAGGAAAAGTGGTTAGAAATCTTATTTAGCAACTAGCGTCTAAGAAGAAACCTAGAGAGAATATCAAAAGGTGATAAATACTAAATTTTGATTAATTGCATCAATCGTCTGAGTAAGAAAGTTTTTAAATAAATCAGGATGATCCTCGAGTTGGGAAGTCTAAAAATTTTTGTTCGAACAGTAAACTCCCATTTATCTTGCTCATTTCATTTAGTAAACTGCCATTAAAAATGGCAGTATAACTTCCAATTTCAATTCAAATGAGCCCCTTCTGAAGTTTGTACGACTACTCATTCCATAAAAACCTTATATGCCCCTAGGGCATTACTTACAACCTTGCCCCAGGGCTCTGGGGGTTGTGTCAACCCTGGAGGCATTCCTACACGTTATGTGGATCATTATGAACAAAATGTCTATCTCCCAATTTCAATTAGATACATTTGGTGAAAAGAGGGGTAGTTAGGGAGGAGGTAGTTGCACCCCATCACTTTTGACCCTGAAAAGGGAGCTAGAACTTTCATTTTTCAGTCAAACGAGTCTCCTCTAAAGTCTATACAACCATCCCTTTCATATAAACCTTAAATACCCCCGGGGAATAACTTACAACATTTGCCCCCAGGCTCTGAGGTTTGTTATATGATATTTGGCTCTGAGGTTTGTTATATGAAAGCCTTGTTATATGATATTTGGAGTATTTGGGATAGAATGGCTATCTCAAAATCTCTATTAGATTAATTTCAGAAAAATATTATGTGTGTGTGTGTGGGAGGGGGAGTTAGCTGCCCTCCGATCACTTTGACTCTTAAAAAGTGGGCTATAGTTTCTGATTTCCAATCCAATGAGCGCATTTTGATGTTTATACGTTAAAAAACAAAAAAAAACAAAAAACATTCAAATAAAAAACTGTTGCCCATCATTCAAAACCAAGCCATGATAGATGCTGCGCACAAGGCAAACACCACTTCCAACAAAAAGAAAATGCAACCCGCCCCAGAGACCTACATCCCATGATAATAATAATGATAATTATAATAAAAAGGAAAATATAATTCATCTAGACATTAAAAAATGTTAAAAAAAAAATTGAAGCTACCAAATGAGTAACATTCTCGAGCCTACTCAGGAACGTCGGCTCGTATTTCACACAGTAGGAAAAGTGGTTAGCAATCTTATTTAGCAACTAGCGTCTAAGAAGAAACCTAGAGAGAATATCAAAAGGTGATAAATACTCAATTTTGATTAATTGCATCAATCGTCTGAGTAAGAAAGTTTTTACATAAATCAGGATGATCCTCGAGTTGGGAAGTCTAAAAATTGTTTGTTCGAACAGTAAACTCCCATTTGTCTTGCTGTCAATTGCATTAAACGGGACACATTTCAACACTTTTTCTCTCTTTTTTTGTTCTTCTAAGCTGCTACAGATTCAAGTTATTTACTACTGATTTGTGGTAAATATGTATTTTAGCCTTAAAAACTATAAAAATTGAACTGATATGCAATTTCGCAACAAATTACGTTTTATCTATATATTTGTGATATCTTGCATAGTTCCATGGTCTATTGCAATAATCGTGTAGTATTTTGTTTATTAGACTTTGTATATTATATTTCAGTTTAATTGAATTGTTCTTTTTGTCGACTTTTTAGGTGCTAATACAATTGGCTAAATTTCAATTTCTGAAATAAATTCTTCCAGAATGTTATATTCTTCTGCTCTGCCGTCCTTAGAATGGAAAAATTATTAATATTATTAATGTAATTATTCTTAAAAAATTCTATATGTTGTAGGAATATCACAGTTAGTTTAACTTTACCTTTAGCTGTATCGAACTGTATCTTGGCATAACAATTCCACAAAATTATGGTATCTTTGTTTATTATGCTTGAGATATTGCCAATAATTCACCAAAAACGTGTTTTTGCTTTTATAGCACCTAACCGTTCGTGGAACCGAATTGCAAATAAAAAACCATCTAGGCTAATAGTACCATGTTATATGTGTAGACTACCAGTGGTATCACTATTATATCTGGGACCGACACTGGCACACCTATTTGTTTTCCAACGCCATACCAACACCACTGGCAGTTTCGTTAGGGTTTGGCTACGCGATTGAACAATCAAACAGGGCCAAGATTGCCACAACCTGTGTCACCATTAATATCTCTCGCTATCTCTTTGGAGGGTAAATGGACCCCCTTCCCCTGTCGATATGCTAATGACGGTATTTCTCTCGAACTCTTTTCCTATCCTGCCTGGGTTCGGAAAAAATAATCTTACACAGATGTAGAAAATAACTCACTTGTATTTGCCCAAAGGTCACTCCAACAAAACATATCTATAATCTCTGAAAAAAGACTTTGCAGTCAAGGAACGACCTACACAAACTCTGAAAACTGACTAAAACCAAAATCACCATTTCTGTACAAATAAATTTGTGTAGGGATAGACCTGAATAGGGTTGCCGGACAAAGGTTTGGGTGAAATATGAAGTTACTGGGAGAGAGTCTTCCCCAAGGACTCAGGATCAGAGTGGTAGAATCTCCTTAACAGGGTAATAACGGGCCAACCAGTTGTCTGTTGAGCGAACCGTTCATCATTCATGGCTCCCCAAAGGGGTTCCTCTCCCCCAAAAGAGACAAAGTCTTCCTTAGAGTTGATTGGACTAGTCTCAGATTCCTTCACAAGCTTTTCCAATCCATCCCGAAATTCAATATCGCCCAATCTTTATTTAACCCGTTGTAGTCCATTCAATTTTATTTTATGATTATCTGCAGTTTTCTTAATAGTTCATGGACCTTCTCCTCCCTCCTAAGATTTTTGTCTTACTGTAGTTTTATAATTTCCCACTGGGTCCTGGACCTCTTTGCCCCCCCCCCCCGAGCTATTTTTTTCTTCTCGTAATTTTGTAATTCTCCTATTTTTTTTATTTTCCGACACTGCAGGTTGAATCTGCAAATTTTGTCTCTTTTTTGCATTCCTTTTGTCTTTTTCACTTTTCTCAACCTTTGTCAATCGCGGAAAATAATTATTCATTAAATCTAAATTTGGCTCCAGTGTCCATCATCTTTGACTGCATTACTATACTGTAGTTCCGTTTAATATTCATTTTCGTCTTTTTATTTTTCTTGTCTTTTTTTATAGTAATTAATAAATCGTCATCAAATAGGAATTGGGTCCTGACGTTCGGTTTTTCATATTGGACCAGAACTTTACGAGGAAAAGCGCAGTACAATTAATTTCTTCTTATTTTCTCTGGCACACTGAGTGTTTCACCTTGATATTTACTTGTCAGCGTCTCATATTCGGTAAAAGTGTTCTGAAGTTTTCTGTTTTCTGACAATTTTCTTTTCTGTCTTCCTCCGCTTTTCGTTCTCTGGTTATTCTTTCAGCCTCCTCCTTTTTCTCTGGTTATTCTATCAGCCTCCTCCTTTTCTCTCGCTGTTCTTTCTCTCTCTCTTTCTTTTCTATCTTCCTCCTCTTTTCGTTCTCTGGTTTTTATTTCAGCACCCCTGAAATTTAATATATGTTGTGTCATATATACATGACTACTTTTTCGTTACCCTTTGCTGGACATGGAGTTGGTACTACTCCTGGTACTCAGTCCACTTTGATTCATTCCATCGTTATAATCTCTCAATTCATTTCTGAAACTGTTCGTTGTCTATTCCTAGGTTCCGTATCTTTATTATCTCTGACCAAAATTATCTAAAAATTCAGCTAACAACTATTATTTCAATCCACATGAAAACACTTTCTCGAATGTCAAACTTCCGGTCTTCTCCCGAAAACATGATATGTCTCAATTTTCCAATTATTTTCGTAAGCTAATTAGTTGGGTGATATATTTACTCGTAAAATTTCCCTTTATTCTAACTAGGCTACGACCATTCAGACTTTCGTAATATGTTGATTGATTCCGTCTTTTTCCCGCAATTTTTTATATATATGTACAATAGCCTACTGCTATAGGCTAGTTAATTCGTATCTTCGGAAAACACAGATTCTCTTAGCTATCTCCTGATAACTTTCCTTAACTGGCTGCCACCACTGCTATATGTGGGACCACCGCTGGTACCGCTATTATTTCTGGGACTAACTATGGCACCACTATTTGTTCTCCAACACCGCACCACTGCTGCTGGTGGTTTTGTTAGGGTATCGTAACGTGATCGAACGATCAAAAAGGGCCAAACTCAGGGTCAAGGGTGCCACAGCCTCTGTCACCAGTAATATCCCTAGCTATCTCTTTGTAGGGTAGCTATACCATGCCTGGGTTCGGGGAAAATAATCTTACACGGTTGTAGAAAATAACTCACCTGTATTCTCTCCAAAGTCAGTTCAACAAAACATATATCTATAAACCCTGAAAACAGAATTCGCAGTCTAGGAACAAAGTATACTACAAACTCTGAAAACGGACTAAAACAAATCACCAATCAAACAGTTCGTGGTAAAAAACTGTAAGTAAGGAGCGACCCGGCTCAATAGTAACCGAAACTCTAAAAACCGGAATTTTGATACCCATAGATACATCAATAGAATCAGATTTTTATATTGATTTCAAATATATAAGTTTTATTTAGTTTTACCCATCAAAAGTTACTCGCCAGTAGAATGGCCCCTATTGACACCATTGCCCACCCCTGCTGCCACCTACAACTTTTTTTTACATAATTTGTTCAAGGATTATCTATCTGTTGTTGTTTGGCCACGTGTAATGACACGAGGGGTGATTTACATAATCGCTCGGGGAATTATTGATTTATGACACTGGGGGGTGATTTACATTATCACTAGGGGCAATGTATTGATCTAGGACTCGAGGGGGAAGGGAATTTCCGAGAACTTGATTGCGTAATCGCTAGGGGAAATTATTGATTCACGAAGGGGGAATTAAGAAACATTATGGTTTCTTTAATCTTTAGGCGAACCTAGCCTGTGAACTTGATTTACATAATCGCTAGGGGAAATTATTGATTCACGAAGGGGGAATTAAGAAACAAACATGGCTTCATTGTTGTTTGGCTAGCCTAACCTGAGAAATTGATTTACATAATCGCTAGGGGAAATTATTGATTCACGAAGGGGGAATTAAGAAACATTATGGTTTCTTTAATCTTAGGTCTGAGGGATTTATTTATTATTGTTGTTTGGCCACGTGTAATGACATGAGGGGTGATTTACATAATCGATGGGGGAATTATTGGTTCACGAAGAGGGAATTAAGAAACAAACATGGCTTCATTGTTGTTTGGCTAGCCTAACCTGAGAAATTGATTTACATAATCGGCGGGGAAATTATTGATTCACGAAGGGGAAATTAAGAAACATTAAGGCTTCTTTAATCTTAGGTCTGAGGGATAAACGTTCTTTAGGTCAGAGAGAAAAATTAATATTCTTTTTTTAAATAGGGCTTCATTGATCGTTAGTGTCATGAATTATAAATGACATCACTTGTTATCTTGGAATTATGTGGGAGTCTAAAGAGATAGAAATTCTATTTTTAAATACGGCTTCACTGAGCTTTAAGTCGGAGAGATAAATTGATATTCTAACGAAACCTTAATAGTTTAGCTAGGAACATTTATGAGATGAAGAGATTAACGTAGGAAAGGGTTTCCTAGAAATTTGAAATGTGAAAGCACAGAGATACCAAACAAAAGGAACACGCTGAAATTACTTTTAGGGATTATTTGGGCGAAACGGTTTTAGACAGCTTATGGAATTATTTCGGCGAAACCGTTAGAGACATTTTAAAAGATGATTTAAAAGATGATTTTAGAAGAGGTTTTGAGTGTGGTCGTTATAATACACAAGTTCCATTTGAACAGTGTTGTGAGGTTCCCTAACCCCAACCCCAAGGGGCCCCAAACCCCCACCCCCAACCAAAGGGTTCCAATCCCCATACCCCAATCCAGAAGGAACCTCCCGTGCCCCCAAAGGTTCCCAGGGCTCCCACCCGGCCCCCCAGACCCTCAAAGGCCATCCCCGGGCCCCGTCTTTCGTTGATGTATGTTGACTGAAACCTATGATTTGGGGTGTATGGGTTGCTATTTTTGACTTTTCTGAGTTGGATTTCTTAGTCTTTAATAGGTATGTGTTGTCTGTAACCTATGATTTGGGATGGGTGGTTTGCTATTTTGACCATTCTGAGCTGGATTTCTTAGCCTTTCATAGGTGTGTATTGTCAGAAAATTATGATTTGGGATGTGTAGTTTGCTATTTGGACTTTTCAGAGCTAGAATTCTTAGTCTCTCATAGGTGTTTGTTGTCTGAAACTTCTAGTTTGGGATGAGTAGTTTGCTATTTCAGACTTTTATGAGCTAGGCTATCCTAATATATCGTAGGTGAATGTTGTCAGAAAATTATGATTTGGGATATGTAAATTACTATTTCGGGCTTTTCTGAGCTAGATTTCTTAGTCCCTCATAGGTGTTTGTTGTCTCAAACCTATAGTTTGGGATGAGTAGTTTGCTATTTTTGAATTTTCAGAGCTAGGTTTCTTAGCCTTTTATAGGTGTTTGTTGTTAGAAAATTATGATTTGGGATATGTAAATTACTATTTTTGACTTTTCCGAGCTAGATTTCTTAGCCTTTCATGGGTGTTTGTTGTCTCAAACCTATAGTTTGGGGTGAGTAGTTTTCTTTTGGATTTAAGAGCTGGATTTCTTAGCCTTTTGTGGGTGTGTGTTGACTGAAACTTATGATTTAGGATATGTAAATTACTATTTTGGGCTTTTCTAAGCTAGATTTCTTAGTCTTTCGTTGGTGTGTGTTGTCTGAAACCTATGATTTGGTATTTGTAGTTTTGCTTTTCGGACTTTTCAGAGCTAGGATTCTTAGTCCCACATAGGTGTTTGTTGTCTGAAACCTATAGTTTGGGATCAGTAGTTTGCTATTTCAGGTTTTTCTGAGCTAAGGTTTCTTAGTATTTCATAGGTGTGTGTTGTCTGAAACTTATGACTTGAGTTGTCTAATTTGCTATTTCAGGCCTTTCTGAGCTAAGGTTTCATAGTATTTCGTAGGTGAATGTTGTCTGAAACTTATGATTTGGGATATGTAAATTACTATCTCGGGCTTTTCTAAGTTAGATTTCTTAGTCTTGTGTTGGTGTGTGTGGACTGAAGCCTATGATATGGGATATAAGGGTCTTATTGTTTCGTTGATGTCTGTTGTCTGAATCCTGGTGTGTGTTGACTGAAACATATGATTTGGGATATAAGGTTCTTAGACTTTCGTTGTTGTGTGTTGTCTGAAACCTATGATTTGGGATTTCTAGTTTGCTTTTTGGACTTTTTAGAGCTAGGATTCATAGTCCCTCATAGATGTTTGTTGTCTGAAACCAATAGTTTGGGATGAGTAGTTTGCTATTTCAGGCTTTTCTGAGCTATGGTTTCCTAGTATTTCGTAGGTGTGTGTTGTCTGAAACTTATGATTTGAGGTGTGTAATTTACTATTTCAGGCTGTTCTGAGCTAAGGTTTCATAGTATTTCGTAGGTGAATGTTGGCTGAAACTTATGATTTGGGATATGTAAATTACTATTTCGGGCTTTTATAAGCTAGATTTCTTAGTCTTTTGTTGATGTGTGTTGTCTGAAACCAATGATTAGGGATGGGCGGGTTGCTATTTTTGACTTTTCTGAGCTGGATTTCTTAGCCTTTCATAGGTATGTGTTGTCTGAAACCTATGATTTGGGATGGTTTATTTACTATTTTTCACTTTTCTGAGCTAAGTTTCTTAGCCTTTCATAGGTGCGTGCTGTCAGAAAATTATGATTTGGGATTTGTAGTTTGTTTTATAGACTTTTCAGAGCTAGGATTCTTAGTCCCTCATAGGTGTTTGTTGTCTGAAACCTATAGTTTGGGATGAATAGTTTGCTATTTCAAGCTTTTCTGAGCTAAGGTTTCTTAGTATTTCATAGGTGTGGGTTGTCTGAAACTTATGATTTGAGCTATGCAATTTGCTATTTCCGACTTTTCATAACCATATTTCTTAGTCTTTCGTAGGTATGTGGTGTCTGAAACCAATGATTTGGGATGTGTGGGTTGCTATTTTTTTACTTTTCTGAGCTGGATTTTTTAGCCTTTCGTAGGTGTGTGTCGACTGAAACCTATGTTTTGGGAATGAGTGGTTTACTATTTTTGACTTTTCTGAGCTAGATTTCTTAGCATTTCATAGGTGTGTGCTTTCAGAAAATTAAGATTTGGGAGGTGTAGTTTGCATTTTGGACTTTTCAGAGCTCGGATTCTTAGTCCCTCATAGGTGTTTGTTGTCTGAAACTTCTAGTTTGGGATGAGTAGTTGGATATTTCAGTCTTTTCTGAGCTAAGGTTTCTAAGTATTACGTAGGTGAAGCTTCCACGTCAGTTTTAAGTTCACCAAGACATAAAAAATTTAAAGTTCAGTTCTAATTTTTCCACAGAAGATAGGAAAAGTTATACTATGATTGTGATTATTTTCTATGAAGATAGAAAGTTTCACTTTAATTCTAAATTTTCTTAAATTCAGTTCCGACTTTTCTCAAAGAGATGAAACACTATAAAATTCAATTTAAAATTTTTTCAACGAATTCAAGGAAAGTTCAAGTTCTTTTCTGAATTTTCTCAATGAAAAAGATATTAGTCATTGATCATTTCTACTTTTACAAATAATATAAAAATTTTTCACTTTAGTTCAGATCTGTCTCGAAGAGATGAAAAATTTAAAATGCTATTCCAAATTTTTCAAAGAAGATAAAAAAGTTCAAGTTCTCTTCGGAATTTTACCAAAGAACACAATTCAATTCTAATTTCTCCAGAGAAAACATAAATCTTCCACTTCAGTTCTTTATTTCACAAAGACATAAAGAAATTTAGAGTTCAATTCTAAATTTTTCGGTGGAAGATAGAAAAAGTAATACCATACTTGTGAATGTTTTCACGGAAGATAAAAACTTCTAGTTCAATTTAAAATTTTCTCAACGAAGTGAAGAAAAGTTCAAGTTCTCTTCTGAATTTTACCAAAGAACACAATTCAATTCTAATTTATCCAGAGAAAATAAAAATCTTCCACTTCAGTTCTTTATTTCACAAAGACATAAAGAAATTTAAAGTTCAATTCTAAATTTTTCAGTGTTGTAATTTATGACCTGGGGGCATATAAGGAGTTTATAGAAAGTGTTGTCGTTTCCAAAAGGGCTCATTCGATTGGAAATCGAAAGGCCTAGTGCCCTTTTTGATAGTCGAAAGGGATTGGAAGGTTTGATATTTTTATAGTAAAGATCGAAGTGGTTATAATGTACTATTTTTTCTTGTTGTTGTTGTTTAGACCAGGGCACTTCGTATCGAAGGATTTGTCGTGGGAACTTCGAAAAGGGCTCACTCGATTGAAAATAGAAAGGGCTGATGCCCTTTTTAATAGTCGAAAGTGATTTGAGGGCAACTAATCCCACTTGCACTCAGTAGAACCCTATCAGGAGGTCCGGTTGCTCACCCCTGCTGCCATCTACAATTTAGTTTAATGCTGACGGGACATAATTTATTCAAGGATTATCGATCGAGTCTAATGGGGGTCAAGGTCAATCGATCTGTTGTTGTTGTTTGGCAACGTGTAATGGCATGAGGGATGATTTACATAATCGATGGGGGAATTATTGATTCACGTCTGGGTGGAATTATGAAACAATATGGTCATAGAGTCCCTAGGGAGAAAGATTACGTAATCGCTCAATGACCTCTTTTTCCAAGATCGATTTATTTGTTGTTTTTCTCGGATGTCTACATCAAATTATGGATGTTTTATGGTTTTTGTCAGTGAGAATTTGAAAAACAGGAACTTTGTCACAGTTATGGATGTCAACAGCAATTCATGTCTGTTATATGGTTTTCTCAGTGAGAATGAAAAAACAGGAATTTTCTCACTTGGATTTACATAATCGCTAGGGGAAATTATTGATTCACGAAGGGGGTATTAAGAAACAAACATGGCTTCATTGTTGTTTGGTTAGCTTAACCTGAGAAATTGATTTACATAATCGCTAGGGAAATTATTGATTCACGAAGGGGGGAATTAAGAAACAAACATGGCTTCATTAATCTTTAGGCCTGAGGGATTTAAATAATCGGCGGGGAAATTGTTGATTCACGAAGAGGGAATTAAGAAACATTAAGGCTTCTTTAATCTTAGGTCTGAGGGATAAACGTTCTTTAGGACAGAGAGAAAAATTAATATTCTATTTTTAAATAGGGCTTCATTGATCTTTAGTGTCAGGAATCATAAATGACATCACTTGTTATCTTGGAATTATGCGGGAGTCTAAAGAGATAGAAATTCTATTTTTAAATACTGCTTCACGGAGCTTTAAGTCGGAGAGGTAAATTGATATTCTAACGAAACCATAATAGTTTAGCTAGGAACATTTATGAGATGAAGAGATTAACGTAGGAAAGGGTTTCCTAGAAATTTGAAATGTGAAAGCACAGAGATACCAAAAAACAAAAGGAACACACAGAAATTACTTTTTGGGGATTATTTGGGCGAAACGGTTTTAGATAGGTTATGGAATTATTTCAGCGAAACCGTTAGAGACGTTTTAAAAGATGATTTTAGAAAGGGTTTTAGAAGAGGTTTTGAGTGTGGTCGTTATAGTAAACAAGTTCTATTTGAACAGTGTCGTGAGGTCCTCTACCCAACCCCAAAGGGCCCCGATCGCCCTACCCCGATCCAAAGGGTTCCAATCCCCATACCCCAATCCAGAAGGAACCTCCCGGTCCCCAAAGGTTCCCAGGGCTCCCACCGGCCCCCCAGACCCTCAAAGGCCCACCCCGGGCCCCCCAAAGGCACATCGAGCTCCCAAAGACCACCGGGGTCCCAAAGGCCTTCACCCGGTCTCCAAATGTCCCCCAGGCTCTCAACCGGCCCCCAGGACCCCCAAAGGCCCTCCACCGGCACCCAAAGGTCCCCCAGGCTCCCAAAGGGCCCTCCACCCTCCCTCTCCCTCTCCTCCCCACTCCTCACCATCACCTCCCCTCCCCCTCCCCCCTCCCCCCAACCCCTCCCCTCCCCTCCTCCCCCTCTCCTCCCCTCCTCATCCCCTCCCCTCCCCCCTCCCCTCCCCTCCCCTCCCCATCCTCCCCCCCCCATTTTTTTATTTTTTTTTGTGCATTGAGACACAGAAGGGACACCCTCCCCCAAGGGGCCCCCAAACACCCTCCCCGGGCCCCCCAAAGAGTCCCCTCTCCATTTTTTTTAATACTTTTTTATGGCTTTATTATATCTTCTGAACAAGTTCCATTCATAATGTCATTCCTAAACCCATTTTCCAACCTCAAAGAGTCCCCTCCCCAATTTGTAAATACTTTCTTGAATTTTTTAACATGGTATTTTTTAACTTTTTACGTTCCGACCTTTCTCAAAGAGTCAAATTTAAAGTTCTATTCCAAATATTTTCCCGGAACAAGAAAAGTCCCAAGACATAAAAAATTTAAAGTTCACTTCTAAATTTTTCCGTAGAAGATAGGAAAAGTTATACTATGATTGTGATTATTTTCTATGAAGATAAAAAATTTCACTTTAATTCTAAATTTTCTGATATTCAGTTCTGACCATTCTCAAAGAGATGAAAAAATTTAAAGTTCCGTTCCAAATATTTCCCCGGAAGAAGAAAAGTTCAACTTCGATTCTGAATTTTCTCAATGAAAATGAAATAAGTTATTGATCAATTCTATTTTCCCAAAATAATAGAACATTTTCCACTTCAATTCAGATTTTTCTCAAAGAGATGAAAAAATTTCAAATATTGTTCCAAATTTTTCCTAGAAGATAGAAAAGATCAAGTTCTAATCTGAATTTTACCAAAGAACACAATTCAATTCTAATTTCTCCAGAGAAAATAAAAAGCTTCCACTTCAGTTTTAAGTTTACCAAGACATAAAAAATTTAAAGTTCAGTTCTAAATTTTTCCTTAGAAGATAGGAAAAGTTATACTTTGATTGTAATTATTTTCTATGAAGATAAAAAGTTTCACTTTAATTCTAAATTTTCTTAAATTCAGTTCTGACCTTTCTCAAAGAGATGAAAAAATTTAAAGTTCTGTTCAATATATTTTTTCGGAAGAAGAAAAGTTCGACTTCGATTCTGAATTTTCTCATTGAAAATGAAATGAGTTATTGATCAATTCTATTTCTCCAAAATAATATAAAAATTTTCCACTTCAGTTCAGATTTTTCTCAAAGAGATGAAAAATTTAAAATACTATACCAAATTTTTCAAAGAAGATAGAAAAGTTCAAGTTCTCTTCTGAATTTTACCAACAAACACAATTCAATTCTAATTTCTCCAGAGAAAATAAAAAGCTTCCACTTCAGTTTTAAGTTCACCAAGACATAAAAAATTTAAAGTTCTGTTCTATATTTTTCTGTAGAAGATTGGAAAAGTTATACTATGATAGTGATTATTTTCCGTGAAGATAAAAAGTTTCACTTTAATTCTAAATTTTCTTAAATTCAGTTCCAAATTTTCACATAGAGATGAAAAAAATTTTAAGTTCTGATCCAAATTTTTCATAGAATATTGGAAAAGTTATACTTTGATCGTGAATATTCAAGTTCTCTTCTTAATTTTATCAAAGAACACAATTCAATTCTAATTTCTCCAGAGAAAATAAAAAGCTGCCACTTCAGTTTTAAGTTCGCCATGACATAAAAAATTTAAAGTTCAGTTCTAAATTTCTACATGGAAGATAGGAAAAGTTATACTATGATTGTGATTATTTTCTATAAAGATTAAAAAGTTTCACTTCAATTTTAAATTTTCTCAAAGAAGTGAAGAAAAGTTCAACTTCGATTCTGAATTTTCTCATTGAAAATGAAATAAGTTATTGATCAATTCTATTTCTCCAAAATAATATAAAAATTTTCCACTTCAGTTCAGATTTTTCTCAAAGAGATGAAAAATTTAAAATACTATACCAAATTTTTCAAAGAAGATAGAAAAGTTCAAGTTCTCTTCTGAATTTTACCAACAAACACAATTCAATTCTAATTTCTCCAGAGAAAATAAAAAGCTTCCACTTCAGTTTTAAGTTCACCAAGGCATAAAAAATTTAAAGTTCTGTTCTAAATTTTTCTGTAGAAGATAGGAAAAGTTATACTATGATAGTGATTATTTTCCATGAAGATAAAAAGTTTCACTTTAATTCTAAATTTTCTTAAATTCACTTCCAACTTTTCACATAGAGATGAAAAAAATTTAAAGTTCTGTTCCAAATTTTTCATAGAATATTGGAAAAGTTATACTTTGATCGTGAATATTCAAGTTCTCTTCTTAATTTTATCAAATAACACAATTCAATTCTAATTTCTCCAGAGAAAATAAAAAGCTGCCACTTCAGTTTTAAGTTCGCCATGACATAAAAAATTTAAAGTTCAGTTCTAAATTTCTACATGGAAGATAGGAAAAGTTATACTATGATTGTGATTATTTTCTATAAAGATTAAAAAGTTTCACTTCAATTTTAAATTTTCTCAAAGAAGTGAAGAAAAGTTCAACTTCGATTCTGAATTTTCTCAATGAAAATGAAATAAGTTATTGATCATTTCTATTTTCCCAAAATAATATAAAAATTTTCCACTTCAGTTTAGATTTTTTTCAAACAGATGAAAAAATTTAAAATACTGTTCCAAATTTTTCATAGAAGATAGAAAAGTTCTTGTTCTCTTCTGAATTTTATCAAAGAACATAATTCATTTCTAATTTCTCCAGAGAAAATAAAAAGTTTCCATATCACTTTTAAGTTTACCAAGACATACAAATTTAAAGTTCAATTCTGAATTTTTCCATAGAAGATAGGACAATTTATACTATGATTGTGATTATTTTCCATGAAGATAAAAAGTTCTTAAATTTTCTTAAATTCAATTCCGCCCTTTCTCAAAGAGATGAAAAAAATTAAAGTTCTGTTCCAAATATTTTCCCGGAAGAAGAAAAGTTCAACTTCGATTCTGAATTTTCTCAATGAAAATGAAAAAGTTATCGATCAAATCTTTTTTCCCAAAAATATTATAAAAATTTCCACTTCAGTTCAGATTTTTTTCTCAAAGAGATGAAGAAATTTAAAGTTCTGTTCCAAATTTTTCATAGAAGATAGGAAAAGTTATACTTTGATCGTGATTATTCGGGTTCCATTCTGAATTTTACCAAAGAACACAATTCAATTCTAATTTCCCCAATACAAAATTTAAAGTTCAATTCTAAATTTTTCGGTGGAAGATAGAAAAAGTAATACCATACGTGTGAATATTTTCCCGGAAGATAAAAAGTTCTAGTTCAATTTAAAATTTTCTCAATGAAGTGAAGAAGAATTCAAGTTCTGTTCTGAATTTTACTAAAGAACACAATTCATTTCTAATTTCACCAGAGAAAATAAAAATATTCCACTTCAGTTCCTTATATCACAAAGACATAAAGAAATTTAAAGTTCAATTCTAAATTTTTTGATGGAAGATAGAAAAAGTAATACCATACTTGTGAATATTTTCATGGAAGATAAAAAGTTCTAGTTCACTTTAAAATTTTCTCAACGAAGTGAAGGAAAGTTCAAGTTCTCTTCTGAATTTTCTCAATGAAAACGAAATTAGACATTGATCATTTCTATTTTTCCAAATAATATAAAAATTTTTCACTTTAGTTCAGATCTGACTCGAAGAGATGAAAAATTTCAAATACTGTTCCAAATTTTTCACTGAAGATAAAAAAGTTCAATCTGGCTCGAAGAGATGAAAAATTTAAAATACTGTTCCAAATTTTTCACTGAAGATAAAAAAGTTCAAGTTCTCTTCGAAATTTTACCAAAGAACACAATTCAATTCTAATTTCTCCAGAGAAAATAAAAATCTTCCACTTCAGTTCTTTGTTTCACAAAGACAAAGAAATTTAAAGTTCATTTCTAAATTTTTCGGTGGAAGATAGAAAAAGTAATACCATACTTGTGATTATTTTCACAGAAGATAAAAAGTTCTAGTTCAATTTAAAATTTTCTCAACGAAGTCAAGGAAATTTCAAGTTCTCTTCTGAACTTTACCAAAGACCACACTTCAATTCTAATTTCTCCAGAGAAAACAAAAATCTTCCACTTCAGCTCTTTATTTCACAACGACATAGAGAAATTTAAAGTTCAATTCAAATTTTTCGGTGGTAGATAGAAAAATTACTACCACACTTGTGAATATTTTCAAAGACGATAAAAAGTTCCAGTTTAATTTAAAATTTTCTAAACGATGTTAAGGAAAGTTCAAGTTCTCTTCTGAACTTTACCAAAGAGCACCATTCAATTCTAATTTCTCCGGAGACAACAAAAATCTTCCACTTCAGTTCTTTATTTCACAATGACATAAAGAAATTTAAAGTTCAATTCTAAATTTTTCGGTGAAAGATAGGAAAAGTTATACTTTGATCGTGAATATTCGAGTTCTATTCTGAATTTTACCAAAGAACACAATTCAATTCTAATTTCCCCAATAAAAAATTTAAAGTTCAATTCTAAATTTTTCGGTGGAAGATAGAAAAAGTAATACCATACGGGTGAATATTTTCCCGGAAGATAAAAAGTTCTAGTTCAATTTAAAATTTTCTCAATGAAGTGAAGAAGAATTCAAGTTCTCTTCTGAATTTTACCAAAGAACACAATTCATTTCTAATTTCACCAGAGAAAATAAAAATAGTCCACTTCAGTTCTTTATTTCACAAAGACATAGAGAAATTTAAAGTTCAATTCTAATTTTTCGGTGGAAGATAGAAAAAGTAATACCATACTGGTGAATATTTTCACGGAAGATAAAGAGTTCTAGTTCAATTTAAAATTTTCTCAACGATGTCAAGGAAAGTTCAAGTTCACTTCTGAACTTTACCAAAGAACACACTTCAAATCTAATTTCTCCGGAGAAAACAGAAATCTTCCACTTCAGTTCTTTATTTCACAATGACATAAAGAAATTTAAAGTTCAATTCTAAATTTTTCGGTGGAAGATAGAAAAAGTAATACCATACTTGTGAATATTTTCACGGAAGATAAAAAGTTCTAGGACAATTTAAAATTTTCTCAACGATGTCAAGGAAAGTTCAAGTTCTCTTCTGAACTTTACCAAAGAACACACTTCAATTCTAATTTCTCCAGAGAAAACAAAAATCTTCCACTTCAGTTCTTTATTTCACAAAGACATAAAGAAATTTAAAGTTCAATTCTAAATTTTTCGGTGGGAGAGAGAAAATTTAGTACCTACTCAATTAGACTTAAATGAAGATATTTTTTCACAGTTTCAACTAGCTATGTCTAAGTTTAATAAAGACAAGCTATTTTGTTGCGAAAACACACAAAATCAGAAAAAATGTTCAATGTTGCTTTAGTACCTACACATTTAGGCTAAAAATGAATATTTTTATGCAGAGTTTCAACTATCTATGGCTAAGTTTGCTAAAGACAAGCTGTTTTCGTGCGAAAACACACAAAATCAGAAAAAATGTTCAATGTTCCCTTAGTAGCTATGCAATTAGGATTAAATGAAGATATTTATGCAGAGTTTCAACTAGCTATGGCTAAGTTTGCTAAAGACAAGCTATTTTCTTACAAAAACACACAAAATCAGAAAAAATGTTCAATGTTCCTCTAGTACCTACGCAATTAGGCTTAAATGAAGATATTTATGCAGAGTTTCTACTATCTATGGCTAAGTTTGCTAAAGACAAGCTATTTTCGTACGAAAACACACAAAATCAGAAAAAATGTTCAATGTTACTTTAGTACATACGCAATTAGTATTAATTTTATATATTTTTTCTGAGTTTCAACTAGATATGTCTAAGTTTGCTAAAGACAATCTATTTTCTCACAAAAACACACAACATCAGAAGTAAAATGTTCAATTTTCCTCTAGTACCTACTCAATTAGGCTTAAATGAAGATATTTATTCAGAGTTTCAACTATCTATGGCTAAGTTTGCTAAAGACAAGCTATTTTCTTGCGAAAACACACAAAATCAGAAAAAATGTTCAATGTTCCTTTAGTACATAAGCAATTAGGCTTAAATGAAGATATTTATGCAGAGTTTCAACTAGCTATGGCTAAGTTTGCTAAAGACAAGCTATTTTCTTTCTAAAACACAAAAAAAATCACAAAAAATTTTCAATGTTACTTTTTTTCCTACGCTAATAGTCTATAAATGAAGATATTTATGAACAGTTTCAACTATCTATGGCTAAGTTTTCTAAAGACAAGCTATTTTCTTGCGAAAACATACAAAATCAGAAAAAAAGTTCAGTGTTCATTTAGTACCTACGTACGTTCAGTGTTCCTTTAGTACATACACAATTAGACTAAAAATGAGGATATTTATCCAGAGTTTCAAATAGCTATGGCTAAGTTTGCTAAAGACAAGCTATTTGCTTGCGAAAACACACAAAATTAGAAAAAATGTTCAATGTTCCTTTAGTACCTACACAAATAGACTGAAATGAAGATATTTATGCAGAGTTTCAAGTATCTATGGCTAAGTTTGCTAAAGACAAGCTATTTTCGTGCAAAAACACACAAAATCAGAAAAAATGTTCAATGTTCTTTTAGTACCTACGTAATTAGGCTTAAATGAAGATATTTATGCAGAGTTTCAACTATCTATGTCTAAGTTTGATAAAGACATGCTAATTTAATGTGAAAACACACAATATCCGAAAAAATGGTCAGTGATCATTTAGTACCTACATATTTAGACTAAAAGTGAAGATATTTATGCAGAGTTTCATCTCGCAATGGCTAAGTTTGCTAAAGAAATGATATTTTCTAGAGAAAACACACAAAATCACAAAAAATGTTCAATGTTAATTTAGTACATACCCACTTAGTATCAAATATAATATATTACTTCTCTGTTTCAACTAGCTTGGGCTTAGTTTGCTAAAGACAAGCTATTTTCTTTCGAAAACACACAAAATCAGAAATAATGTTCAATGTTCCTTTAGTACCTACGCAATTAGGCTGAAATGAAGATATTTATGCAGAGTTTCAACTATCTATGGCTAAGTTTGCTAAAGACAAGCTATTTTCTTGCGAAAACACACAAAATCAGAAAAAAAGATCAATCTTCCTTTAGTACATACGCAATTAGGCTTAAATGAAGATATTTATGCAGAGTTTCAACTAATTATGGCTAAGTTTGCTAAAGACAAGCTATTTTCTTGCGAAAACACAAACAAAATCAGAAAAAATGTTCAATGTTCCTTTAGTACCTACGCAATTAGGATAAAAATGAAGATATTTATGCAGAGTTTCAACTAGCTATGACGAAGTTTTCTAAAGACAAGCTATTTTCTTGCGAAAACACACAAAATCAGAAAAAATGTTCAATGTTCCTTTAGTACCTACGCAATTAGGCTTAAATGAAGATATTTATGCAGAGTTTCAACTAGCTATGGCTAAGTTTGCTAAAGACAAGCTATTTTCTTGCGAAAAAACAAACAAAATCAGAAAAAATGTTCAATTTTCCTTTAGTACCTACGCAATTAGGATAAAAATGAAGATATTTATGCAGAGTTTCAACTAGCTATGGCTAAGTTTGCTAAAGACAAGCTATTTTCGTGCGAAAACACACAAAATCAGAAAAAATGTTCAATTTTCCTTCAGTACCTATGCAATTTGGCTTAAATGAAGATATTTATGCAGAGTTTCAACTAGCTATGAATAAGTTTTCTAAGGACAAGCTATTTTCTTACAAAAACACACAAAATCAGAATTAAGATGTTCAATGTTCCTATATTACCTACGCAATTAGGCTTAAATGAAGATATTTATGCAGAGTTTCAACTATCTATGGCTAAGTTAGCTACAGACAATCTATTTTTGAGAAAAATCGCACAAAATCAGAAGAAATTTTCAATGTTAATTTAGTACCTACACAATTAAGCTTAAAAGAAGAGATTTATGAAGAGTTTAAACTAGTTATTGCTAAGTTTGCTAAAGACAAGCTATTTTCTTGCGAAAACACAAACAAAATCAGAGGAAATTGCCAATGTTACCATAGTAACTACGCAATTAGACTAAAAATGACGATATTTATGCACAGTTTCAACTCTCTATGGTTAATTTTGCTAAAGACAAGCTATTTTCGTGCGAAAACACACACAAAATCAGAAAAAATTTTCAATGTTGCTTTATTAAAGACGAAATTATGCTAAAATGAAGATACTTATGCACAGGTTCAACTAGCTATTGATAAGTTTGCTACAGACAAGATATTTTCTTGCGACAACACACAAAAACTGAAAAAAGTTACAATGGTCCTTTAGTACCTACGCAATTAGACTGAAATGAAGATATTTATGCAGAGATTCAACTACCGATGGCTAAGTTTGCTTAAGACAAGATATTTTATAGCGAAAACACACAAAATCAGAAAAAATTTTTAATGTTCCATTAGTACCTACGCAATGAGGCTTAAAATAAGAAAATTATGCAGAGTTTCAACTATCAATGGTTAAGTTTGCTAAATTCAATCTATTTTATTGCGAAAACAAAAAAAATCAAAGAAAATAATTTCAATTAAACTTATTTACCTACGTAATTATACTAAAAATGAATATATTTATGCAGAGTTTCAACTAGCTATGGCTAAGTTTGCTAAAGACAAGCTATTTTCTTGCGAAAACATACAAAATCAGAAAAAATGTTCAGTGTTCCTTTAGTACATACACAATTAGTCTAAAAATGAAGATATTTATGCACTTTTTCAACTATCTATGTCTAAGTTTGCTAAAGACAAGCTATTTTCTTGCGAAAACACAAAAAATCAGAAAAAATGTTCAATGTTCCTTTAGTACCTACACAATTAGACTGAAATGAAGATATTTATGCAGAGTTTCAACTATCTATGGCTAAGTTTGCTAAAGACAAGCTATTTTCTTGCGAAAACACACAAAATCAGAAAAAATTTTCAATGTTCCTTTAGTACCTACGCAATTAGGCTTAAATGAAGATATTTATGCGGAGTTTCAACTAACTATGGCTAAGTTTGCTAAAGACAAGCTATTTTCTTGCGAAAACACAAACAAAATCAGAAAAAATAATCAATGTTCCTTTAGTACCTACGCAATTAGGCTAAAAATGAAGATATTTATGCAGAGTTTCAACTATCTATGGCTAAGTTTGCTAAAGACACGCTATTTTCTTGCGAAAACACACAAAATCCTAAAAATTGTTCAATGTTCCTTTAGTACCTACGCAATTAGGCTTAAATGAAGATATTTATGCACAGTTTCAACTAACTATGGCTAAGTTTGCTAAAGACAAGCTATTTTCTTGCGAAAACACAAACAAAATCAGAAAAAATGTTCAATATACCTTTAGTACCTACGCAATTAGAATAAAAATGAAGATATTTATGCAGAGTTTCAACTAGCTATGGCTAAGTTTGCTAAAGACAAGCTATTTTCGTGCGAAAACACACAAAATCAGAAAAAATGTTCAATGTTCCTTTAGTACCTATGCAATTAGGCTTAAATGAAGATATTTATGCAGAGTTTCAATTAGCTATGGCTAAGTTTTCTAAAGACAAACTATTTTCTTACAAAAACACACAAAATCAGAACAAAAATATTCAATGTTACTCTAGTACCTACGCAATTAGGCTTAAATGAAGATATTTATGCAGAGTTTCAACTATCTATGGCTAAGTTTGCTAAAGACAAGCTATTTTCTTGCGAAAACACACAAAATCAGAAAAAATGTTCAATGTTCCTTTAGTACCTACGCACTTAGGCTTAAATGAAGATATTTATGCAGAGTTTCAACTAGTTATGGCTAAGTTTGCTAAACACAAGCTATTTTCTTGCGAAAACACAAACAAAATCAGAAGAAATTTTCAATATTCCTTTAGTACCTACGCAATTAGACTAAAAATGAAGATATTTATGCAGAGTTTCAACTAGCTATGGCTAAGTTTGCTAAAGACAAGCTATTTTCTTGCGAAAACACACAAAATCAGAAAAAATGTGCAGTGTTCCTTTAGTACATACACAATTAGGCTAAAAATGAAGATATTTTTGCACAGTTTCAACTATCTATGGCTAAGTTTGCTAAAGACAAGCTATTTTCTTGCGAAAACACAAACAAAATCAGAAAAAATTTTCAATGTTCCTTTAGTACCTACGCAATTAGTATGAAGTTAAGTTATTTTTGCAGAGTTTAAACTATCTAAGGCTAAGTTTGCTAAAGACAATCTATTTTCTTGCGAAAACACACAAAATCAGAAAAAAGGGTTCAGTGTTCCTTTAGTACCTACGCAATTAGACTAAAAATGAAGATATTTATGCAGAGTTTCAACTAGCTATGGCTAAGTTTGCTAAAGACAAGCTATTTTCTTGCGAAAACATACAAAATCAGAAAAAATGTTCAGTGTTCCTTTAGTACATACACAATTAGGCTAAAAATGAAGATATTTATGCACAGTTTCAACTAGCTATGGCTAAGTTTGCTAAAGACAAGATATTTTCTTGTGAAAACACACAAAATCAGAAAAAATGTTCAGTGTTCCATTAGTACCAATGCAACTAGACTGAAATGAAGATATTTATGCATATTTTCTACTATCTCTGGCTAAGTTTGCTAAAGACAAGATATTTTGTAGCGAAAACACACAAAATCAGAAATAATGTTCAATGCTCCTTTAGTACCTACGCAATTAGGCTTAAATGAAGATATTTATGCACAGTTTCAACTAACTATGGCTAATTTTGCTAAAGACAAGCTATTTTCTAGCGAAAACACAAACAAAATCATAAAAAATGTTCAATGTTCCTTTAGTACCTAAGCAATGAGGATAAAAATGAAGATATTTATGCAGAGTTTCAACTAGCTATGGCTAAGTTTGCTAAAGACAAGCTATTTTCTTGCGAAAACACACAAAATCAGAAAAAATATTGTTAGGTTAGGTTAAGTTAGATTAGGTTAGGTTAGCCTACGTACGCGCGCATATAGGTTAGGTTAGGTTGGATTAGTTAGGCTAGGTTAAGTTAGGTTAGGTTAGGTTAGATTAAGTTAGGTTAGGTTAAGTTAGGTTAGGCTAGGTTAGCCTACGTACGCGCGCGTACGTAGGCTAACCTAGCCTAACCTAACTTAACCTAACCTAACTTAATCTAACCTAACCTAACTTAACCTAACCTAACTTAATCCAACCTAACCTAACCTATCTGCGCGCGTACGTAGGCTAACCTAACCTAATCTAACTTAACCTAACCTAACAATATTTTTTCTGATTTTGTGTGTTTTCGCAAGAAAATAGCTTGTCTTTAGCAAACTTATCCATAGCTAGTTGAAACAGTGCATAAATATCTTCATTTTTATCCTAATTGCGTAGGTACTAAAGGAACATTGAACATTTTTTATGTTTTTGTTTGGTTTAGCGAATTATATTATCTTTTCTTTTTAACAAATTGAATTATTTATTCTAAAATATTATAAATTTAATAATTTTTATAATATTTGATTATTTACTATATTAAGATTTAACATTTTTTTTGATTTTGTGTGTTTTCGCCAGAAAATAGCTTGTATTTAGCAAACTTAGCCATAGATAGTTGAAACTGTGCATAATTTTCTTCATTTAAGTCTAATTGCGAAGGTACTACAGGGACACTGAACATTTTACTTCTGATTTTTTATGTTTTTACAAGAAAATAGCTTGCCTTTAGAAAACTTAGCCATAGCTAGTTGAAACTCTGCATAAATATCTTCATTTTTAGCCTAATTGCGTATGTACTAAAGGAACACTGAACATTTTTTCTGATTTTGTATGTTTTCGCAAGAAAATAGCTTGTCTTTAGCAAACTTATCCATAGCAAGTTGAAACTCTGCATAAAAATCTTCATTTTTAGTCTAATTGCGTAGTTACTAAAGGAACACTGTACCTTTTTTCTGATTTTGTGTTTTTTCGCAAGAAAATAGCTTGTCTTTAGCAAACTTAGCCATAGATAGTTGAAACTCTGCATAAATATCTTCATTTAAGCCTAATTGCATAGGTACTAAAGGAACATTGAACATTTTTTCTGATTTTGTGTGTTTTCGCAAGAAAATAGCTTGTCTTTAGCAAACTTAGCCAAACCTAGTTGAAAATTTGCAAAATTATCTTCATTTTTAGACTAATTGAGTATGTACTAAAGGAACACTGAACATTTATTCTGATTTTGTGTGTTTTCGCAAGAAAATAGCTTGTCTTTAGCAAACTTAGCCATAGCTAGTTGAAACTCTGCATAAATATCTTCATTTTTAGTCTAATTGCGTAGGAACTAAAGGAACATTGAAAATTTTTTCTGATTTTGTTTGTGTTTTCGCAAGAAAATAGCTTGTCTTTAGCAAACTTAGCCATAGCTAGTTGAAACTCTGCATAAATATCTTCATTTAAGCCTAATTGCGTAGGTACTAAAGGAACATTGAACATTTTTTCTGATTTTGTGTGTTTTCGATAGAAAATAGCTTGTCTTTAGCAAACTTAGCCATAGATAGTTGAAACTCTGTATAAATATCTACATTTAAGAATAATTGCGTAGGTACTATATGAACATTTAACATTTTACTTCTGATTGTGTGTGTTTTTGTAATAAAATAGCTTGTCTTTAGCAAACTTAGCCATAGCTAGTTGAAACTCTGCATAAATATCTTCATTTAAGCCTAATTGCGTAGGTACTAAAGGAACATTGAACATTTTTTCTGATTTTGTGTGTTTTCGCACGAAAATAGCTTGTCTTTAGCAAACTTAGCCATAGATAGTTGAAACTCTGCATAAATATCTTCAGTTAAGCCTACTTGCGTAGGTACTATAGGAACATTGAACATTTTTTCTGATTTTGTGTGTTTTTGCATGAAAATAGCTTGTCTTTAGCAAACTTAGCCATAGCTAGTTGAAACTCTGCATAAATATCTTCATTTAAGCCTAATTGCATAGGTACTAAAGGAACATTGAACATTTTGTCTGATTTTGTGTGTTTTCGCACGACAATAGATTGTCTTTAGCAAACTTAGCCATAGCTAGTTGAAACTATGCATAAATATCTACATGTTTAGCCTTATTGAGTATGTACTAAATTAACATAGAACAATTTTTCTGATTTTGTGTTTCTTAGCAATAAAATAGCTTGTCTTTATAAAAATTAGCAATAGATAGTTGAAACTCTGCATAAATATCTTCATTTTTAGTCTCACAAGTATGGTATTAATGTTTCTCTCTCCCACCGAAAAATTTAGAATTGAACTTTAAATTTATTTATGTCTTTGTGAAATAAAGAACTGAAGTGGCAGCTTTTTGTTTTCTCTGTAGAAATTAGAAATGAAGTGTGTTCTTTGGTAAAGTTCAGAAGAGAACTTGAACTTTCCTTGACATCGTTGAGAAAATTTTAAATTGAACTAGAACTTTCTATCTTCCGTGAAAATATTCACAAGTATGGTATTACTTTTTCTATCTTCCACCGAAAAATTTAGAATTGAACTTTATATCTCTTTATGTCTTTGTGAAATAAAGAACTGAAGTGGCAGATTTTTGTTTTCTCCGGAGAAATTAGAATTGAAGTGTGTTCTTTGGTAAAGTTCAGAAGAGAACTTGAACTTTCCTTGACATCATTTAGAAAATTTTAATTTGAACTAGAACTTTTTATCTTCCGTGAAAATATTCACAAGTGTGGTATTACTTTTTCTATCTTCCACCGAAAAATTAGAATTGAACTTTAAATTTCTCTATGTCTTTGTGAAATAAAGAACTGAAGTGGACTATTTTTATTTTCTCTGGTGAAATTAGAAATGAATTGTTTTCTTTGGTAAAATTCAGAAGAGAACTTGAATTTTTCTTCACTTCATTGAGAAAATTTTAAATTGAACTAGAACTTTTTATCTTCCGGGAAAATATTCACACGTATGGTATTACTTTTTCTATCTTCAACCGAAAAATTTAGAATTGAACTTCAAATTTTTTATTGGGGAAATTAGAATTGAATTGTGTTCTTTGGTAAAATTCAGAATAGAACTCGAATATTCACGATCAAAGTATAACTTTTCCTATCTTCCACCGAAAAATTTAGAATTGAACTTTAAATTTCTTTATGTCTTTGTGAAATAAAGAACTGAAGTGGAAGATTTTTGTTTTCTCTGGAGAAATTAGAATTGAAGTGTGTTCTTTAGTAAAGTTCAGAAGAGAACTTGAACTTTCCTTGACTTCGTTGACAAAATTTTAAATTGAACTAGAACTTTTTATCTTCCGTGAAAATATTCACAAGTATGGTATTACTTTTTCTATCTTCCACCGAAAAATTAGATTTGAACTTTAAATTTCTTTATGTCTTTGTGAAATAAAGAACTGAAGTGGACGAGTTTTGTTTTCTCTGGAGACATTGGAATTGAAGTGTGTTCTCTGGTAAAGTTTAGAAGAGAACTTGAACTTTTCTTCACTTCGTTGAGAAAATTTTAAATTGAACTAGAACTGTTTAGCTTCCTTGAAAATATTCACAAGTATCGTATTACTTTTTCTATCTTCCACCGAAAAATTTAGAAATGAACTTTAAATTTCTTTGTCTTTGTGAAATAAAGAACTGAAGTGGAAGATTTTTATTTTCTCTGGAGAAATTAGAATTGAATTGTGTTCTTTGGTAAAATTTCGAAGAGAACTTGAACTTTTTTATCTTCAGTGAACAATTTGGAACAGTATTTTAAATTTTTCATCTCTTCGAGCCAGAATGAACTTTTTTATCTTCAGTGAAAAATTTGGAACAGTATTTTAAATTTTTCATCTCTTCGAGTCAGATCTGAACTAAAGTGAAAAATTTTTATATTATTTGGAAAAATAGAAATGATCAATGACTAATTTCTTTTTCATTGAGAAAATTCAGAAGAGAACTTGAACTTTCCTTCACTTCGTTGAGAAAATTTTAAATTGAACTAGAACTTTTTTTCTTCCATGAAAATATTCACAAGTATGGTATTACTTTTTCTATGTTCCACCGAAAAATTTAGAATTGAACTTTAAATTTCTTTATGTCTTTGTGAAATAAAGAACTGAAGTGGAATATTTTTATTTTCTCTGGTGAAATTAGAAATGAATTGTGTTCTTTGGTAAAATTCAGAAGAGAACTTGAATTCTTCTTCACTTCGTTGAGAAAATTTTAAATTGAACTAGAACTTTTTATCTTCCGGGAAAATATTCACACGTATGGTATTACTTTTTCTATCTTCCACCGAAAAATTTAGAATTGAACTTTAAATTTTTTATTGGGGAAATAAGAATTGAATTGTGTTCTTTGGTAAAATTCAGAATAGAACTTGAATATTCACGATCAAAGTATAACTTTACCTATCTTCACTGAAAAATTTGGAACAGAACTTTAAATTTCTTCATCTCTTTGAGAAAAAAAATCTGAACTGAAGTGAAAATTTTTATATTATTTTAGGGAAAAAAGATTTGATCAATAACTTTTTCATTTTCATTGAGAAAATTCAGAATCGAAGTTGAATTTTTCTTCTTCAAAGAAAATATTTGGAACAGAACTTTAATTTTTTTCATCTCTTTGAGGAAGGTCGGACTTTAATTTAATAAACTTTAGAATTAAAGTGAAACTTTTTATCTTCATGGACAATAATCTCAATCATAGTATAAATTGTCATATCTTCTATGGAAAAATTTAGAATTGAACTTTAAATTTTTATGTCTTGGTAAACTTAAAAGTGATATGGAAACTTTTTATTTTTTCTGGAGAAATTAGAAATGAATTATGTTCTTTGATAAAATTCAGAAGAGAACAAGATCTTTTCTATCTTCTATGAAAAATTTGGAACAGTATTTTAAATTTTTTCATCTGTTTGAGAAAAATCTAAACTGAAGTGGAAAATTTTTATATTATTTTGGGAAAATATAAATGATCAATAACTTATTTCATTTTCATTGAGAAACTTCAGAATTGAAGTTGAACTTTTCTTCACTTCTTTGAGAAAATTTAAAATTGAAGTGAAACTTTTTAATCTTCATAGAAAATAATCACAATCATAGTATAGCTTTTCCTATCTTCTATATAGAAATTTAGAACTGAACTTTAAATTTTTTATGTCATGGCGAACTTAAAACTGAAGTGGAAGCTTTTTATTTTCTCTGGAGAAATTAGAATTGAATTGTGTTCTTTGATAAAATTCAGAAGAGAATTTGAATATTCACGATCAAAGTATAACTTTTCCAATATTCTATGAAAAATTTGGAACAGAACTTTAAATTTTTTTCATCTCTATGTGAAAAGTCGGAACTGAATTTAAGAAAATTTAGAATTAAAGTGAAACTTTTTATCTTCATGGAAAATAATCACTATCATAGTATAACTTTTCATATCTTCTACAGAAAAATTTAGAACAGAACTTTAAATTTTTTATGTCTTGGTGAACTTAAAACTGAAATGGAAGCTTTTTTTTTTCTCTGGAGAAATTAGAATTGAATTGTGTTTGTTGGTAAAATTCAGAAGAGAACTTGAACTTTTCTATCTTCTATGAAAAATTTGGTATAATATTTTAAATTTTTCATCTCTTTGAGAAAAATCTGAACTGAAGTGGAAAATTTTTATATTGATTTGGAGAAATAGAATTGATCAATAACTTATTTCATTTTCAATGAGAAAATTCAGAATTGAAGTTGAACTTTTCTTCTTCCGAGAAAATATATTGAACCGAACTTTAAATTTTTTCATCTCTTTGAGAAAGGTCGGAACTGAATTTACGAAAATTTAGAATTAAAGTGAAACTTTTTATCTTCATAGAAAATAATCACAATCAAAGTATAACTATTCCTATCTTCTAATGAAAAATTTAGAACTGAACTTTAAATTTTTTATGTCTTTGTAAACTTAAAACTGAAGTGGAAGCTTTTTATTTTCTCTGGAGAAATTAGAATTGAATTGTTTTCTTTGGTAAAATTCAGATTAGAACTTGATCTTTTCTATCTTCTAAGAAAAATTTGGAACAATATTTTAAATTTTTTCATCTCTTTGAGAAAAATCGGAATTGAAGTGGAAAATTTTATATTATTTTGGGAAAATAGAATTGATCAATAACTTATTTCATTTTCATTGAGAAAATTCGGAATCGAAGTTGAACTTTTCTCCTTCCGGGGAAATATTTGGAACAGAACTTTAAATTTTTTCATCTCTTTGAGAATGGTCAGAACTGAATTTAAGAAAATTTAGAATTAAAGTGAAATTTTTTATCTTCATAGAAAATAATCACAATCATAGTATAACTTTTCCTATCTTCTACTGAAAAATTTAGAAGTGAACTTTAAATTTTTTATGTCTTGGGACTTTTCTTGTTCCGGGGAAATATTTGGAATAGAACTTTAAATTTGACTCTTTGAGAAAGGTCGGAACGTAAAAAGTTAAAAAATACCATGTTAAAAAATTCAAGAAAGTATTTACAAATTGGGGAGGGGACTCTTTGAGGTTGGAAAATGGGTTTAGGAATTACATCATTAAGGTATATTTTTCAGAAGATAAAATAAAACAATAAAAAATTATTAAAAAAAATGGAGAGGGGACTCTTTGGGGGGCCCGGGGAGGGTGTTTGGGGGCCCCTTGGGGGAGGGTGTCCCTTCTGTGTCTCAATGCATAAAAAATATTTAAAAAATGGGGAGGGGGTGAGGATGGGGAGGAGGAGGGGAGGAAAGGGGGAGGAGGGGGGAGGGGTTGGGGGAGGGGGTTGGGGGAGGGGGAGGTGACGGTGAGGAGTGGGGAGGAGAGGGAGAGGGAGGGTGGGGGGCCCTTTGGGAGCCTGGGGGACCTTTGGGTGCCGGTGGAGGACCTTTGGGGGTCCTGGGGGCCGGTTGAGAGCCTGGGGGACTTTTGGAGACCGGGTGAAGGCCTTTGGGACCCCGGTGGTCTTTTGGGAGCTCGATGTGCCTTTGGGGGGCCCGGGGTGGGCCTTTGAGGGTCTGGGGGCCGGTGGGAGCCCTGGGAACCTTTGGGAACCGG
Organism: Artemia sp. Qi Xiang Cuo; assembly: GCF_049724085.1. NCBI lineage: Eukaryota > Metazoa > Arthropoda > Branchiopoda > Anostraca > Artemiidae > Artemia > Artemia sp. Qi Xiang Cuo. Next base: position 23,756,083 of record NC_142803.1, on the reverse strand, counting down.
GGGGTTCCTTCTGGATTGGGGTATGGGGATTGGAACCCTTTGGATCGGGGTAGGGCGATCGGGGCCCTTTGGGGTTGGGTAGAGGACCTCACGACACTGTTCAAATAGAACTTGTTTACTATAACGACCACACTCAAAACCTCTTCTAAAACCCTTCTTAAAATCTTCTTTTAAAAGGTCTCTAACGGTTTCACCGAAATAATTCCATAACCTATCTAAAACCGTTTCGCCCAAATAATCCCCAAAAAGTAATTTCTGTGTGTTCCTTTTGTTTTTTGGCATCTCTATGCTTTCACATTTCAAATTTCTAGGAAACCCTTTACTACGTTAATCTCTTCATCTCATAAATGTTCCTAGCTAAACTATTATGGTTTCGTTAGAATATCAATTTACCTCTCCGACTTAAAGCTCCGTGAAGCCGTATTTAAAAATAGAATTTCTATCTCTTTAGACTCCCGCATAATTCCAAGATAACAAGTGATGTCATTTATGATTCCTAACACTAAAGATCAATGAAGCCCTATTTAAAAATAGAATATTAATTTTTCTCTCTGTCCTAAAGAACGTTTATCCCTCAGACCTAAGATTAAAGAAGCCTTAATGTTTCTTAATTCCCTCTTCGCGAATCAACAATTTCCCCGCCGATTATGTAAATCCCTCAGGCCTAAAGATTAATGAAGCCATGTTTGTTTCTTAATTCTCCCCTTTGTGAATCAATAATTTCCATAGCGATTATGTAAATCAATTTCTCAGGTTAAGCTAACCAAACAACAATGAAGCCATGTTTGTTTCTTAATTCCCCCTTCGTGAATCAATAATTTCCCCTAGCGATTATGTAAATCCAAGTGAGAAAATTCCTGTTTTTTCATTCTCACTGAGAAAACCATATAACAGACATGAATTGCTGTTGACATCCATACATGTGACAAAGTTCCTGTTTTTCAAATTCTCACTGAAAAAAACCATAAAACATCCATAATTTGATGTAGACATCCGAGAAAAACATCAAATAAATCGATCTTGGAAAAAGAGGTCATTGAGCGATTACGTAATATTTCTCCCTAGGGACTCTCTGACCATATTGTTTCATAATTCCACCCAGACGTGAATCAATAATTCCCCAATCGATTATGTAAATCATCCCTCATGCCATTACACGTGGCCAAACAACAACAACAGATCGATTGACCTTGACCCTCATTAGACTCGATCGATAATCCTTGAATAAATTATGTCCCGTCAGAATTAAACTAAATTGTAGATGGCAGCAGGGGTGAGCAACCGGACCTCCTGATAGGGTTCTACTGCACTCCCACCCTTCCACACCCACCCTCCCATGCTAGCCCTCCCATTTCTGCTCTTAAAATTTAACCAAATCAACATAGCGTAAGTGTATCCAAGCTATCAAAGAAAATAAACAGATTTTTTTGCAAATGGTATCAAGTTTTTCATTTCAGGTCAACTAGAGGAGGTATGAATCTAAATTAAATAGTACCATTTGTGACCAGATTTTTAAAAGGATGTATGTTGTTAAAAATTTCTGAAAATTTTTCTCAAGCATACAAATAGCAGGCAAAATTATAAAGTCTTAAAAAACGAAAAGATTTAAAGTATTATTTTCTTTTTCCCTGAAAAGACTATGTCAACATAAAACGAACAGAAATTAATTTATAAAACTTTTTCCACAAAATAAGTATTTCAAAGGAAAGTAAAGAACTCCATTAAACAAAAAATGAGCAAAAATAAAATCAAATAATCTACAAAGCGTGAAACTACCACAAATCAGCATCGATAAACAAATGAAACCCAAAACGAACAGAAATTACAATAATTAACCGAGTCAAACTCAAAACGAGCAGAAATTAACATAAGTTGGGCGCAAAACCCCTATGCCTTCCCAAGGCCAGGACAAAATTTGCACTTTACTGAAAAATACAAATGAATGTGCATTGTCACTTTAATATACATAAACTGATATTTAGTAATCAAAATGTTAATATTAATTGATTTATTAAAGTTATAAAAGTAAAATCATTTATATTTTTTTCAGTAAAGTGCAAATTTCATTCTCGAAAATATTCATTTTATAGATGAAAGATATTCAGATAAATCTAGCGCTGTTTAATTGAGAGTCAGTAGAAGACAGAAAAGCCTTTGTTACTTTTGGATTCTTTTTATTATAGATCTGTGACCATTAATCTTTTCTTGTCTACAATGAGAGTAAAACATTTTCAGAAGAGGTGCTCAAGACTTTTTCATGAATTGGACGATTTCAGAAAAGATTGGACGTAATGTTGTGAAAGGACTTTGAAGAGTCAAACATTTATCTTTAAGAGATAATCATTTTCAAGCTTTTGCTTAACATTAACTTGTTATTTTCCGACATTTTAGATTGTACATCGTTTGGACGGACTCCAACGGATTTTCTTTTTCGCTATAGTCACCCCTATCTTATTATTTTGACAGCGTCACAAAAAACGAAATATTTCAGGGGGTCTTTTACTTTTTTGAGAAAGGCGAATAACTAGTAGTCTAGTCAGAGAATATTTTCACCCTGAAAAATTGGAAGACCAACCAGTCTTTCCCTGCCAGACAGAGTTAGTCCTCCAGCGCTGCATAAGCCACAAGCCGTGCGTTTTTCATGCTTTTGTTAAATTCCTGTTTTTTTTTGCAGCTACTTTACATGGAAGCGGTGGCTGTAGAACTTGGGGGGGGGGGTGCTCATTCGAACTTTTTTAAGAGTTGAACGAAAGTAGTAGGGAGGGGGTAACTATTTCTGAGGGGGCACCTCTGCTGCCATCTATAACCTGTCCAACGGGACAAGATCATTAACCTCTTTCTAGACCAATCAGTGAGTTAGATTACTAACGGGAGTGAAGCAACAGATATAAGGAATTATGCGGGACGCTAAAGAGATAGAAATTCTACTATAATAAGGCTTCATTTTCTTTAGGCTTAGTGATAAATTTAGGAATTATTATTATTTCAAAGCCTTTATAACGCATCTTGACTCTTGAATTCATCTCTTGGATAACCTAGATTTAAGATGTTTCTAAGTGCAACAGATTCAGAGGGGAAGGATTATGGCTTTACTTGGAGGAGAGATGAACCATAGAAGAAGATTAATAGAGATTGAATATATTACTGAACCAGATTCCTGAGAATTTTAAATGTGTCAGTGCACAGTTGACAAACATAGGAACCGTTAGAGATTAATCGACATTTTAGGGGTTTATTTCAGTGAAACAAATTAATCGACATTTTAGGGGTTATTTGGGCGAAACAGTTTGAGACATTTTAGAGGATGATTTGGGGTGAAACTCTGTGGTCGCTATAATAGACATGTACACAATATGGAATGTGGACGATATAAAATATTGTTTTTGGCAATGGAAAATTGCTAAAAAGTTGAAATTAATAGAGCCATTGGTGTCAAGATGACATTGAGAATTAACCTAGCTTTACTTCCCGATTGTGTTCTGTATATTACACAAGTACCATTTTAGCAGTGTTGTCAATATAAAAAGTTAATCATTTATTTTTTGACTTGATAATTTCATTACAAATTTTTCTTTTACATGTATTAGAATGAACAAGTACACAATATGGGATTAGTGAGACGATTATGGATTTGAACATCAAGGACCGCAACCACCAATGACCCTAACCACCAAGGACCTCAACCTCTAAGGTCCGTTTTCTCCAACCTCCAAGGGGCCCCCTCCCCCTCCAACTTTTTTGGGCCCATCTCCCCATTTTTAAACTTTTTTAAGTTAATTTTTTTTCAGCATCATAGTTTTATTTCAATTTTTTTACATGTCTTAGAATGAACAAGTAAACAATATGGGATTAGTGAGACGATTGTGGATTAGAACATCAAGGAACGCAGCCATCAATGGCCCTAGCCATCCAGGGCCTAAGCCTCAAAGGGGCCCCACCCTCCAACTTATGGGGCCCATCCCCCCATTTTTTAAATACTTTTTTTTGAATTTTTAAAAAAAAATTTTATTTTTAAACATGTTTTTTTCATCTTTTTTTTACGCATCTTAAAATGACATGAAATATGCTTGTGGCTGTACCAATCATTTTATATGCTTGCTCATAAACACGATGCGGCTTTCCCAGTGATACTCTATGCCCGGTTATCGACACTACCTACTTTATTGCATGTATTAAAAAATTAATTTTTATACATTGAAGGATTGACATCTGCATCATATTTTTGTTTAAAAAGTGAAAATGAATGATTCGAGGAAAGTGTGTACACATGATTAAGTCAATGTTGTCTTGAATGCTGACAAGGAGAAGTATTTGAAATATGAAACAAGTACAAATGGAAGCACTATTATAAATGATATATTAGAAATGTATGCGTGCGCTGTCATGACAGTGAGAGTTTAGGTTTCTTTGAAGTACCCAAGAATTTTCATTGTACAAATGGTGGATAAGCAAGAGTATCATTACTTTACTTACTTACTTTGACTTAAGGCTCCTGCCGAGGGTTCGGCGTAGAGAACGATGAGACTAGGCACCTCCAGGTTGACCTATCGCTTGCCAGGATCGCAGCTTCTTCCACCGGGATGTGGGCTTGGGTGAGGAATTCATCGGCTTAGTCTTCCCACCTAGTGGGTGGGCGTCCTCTGGGTCGTTTCCATCCGTGTAGGGTGGGGTCGAAGTCAATGCGACCCGTGCTGGGGCGTCGCGTGGCATGCGAAGGAGGTGGCCGTACCACTGAACAGTACGCTGTTCTGGTAAGTATCATTACCAGAGATGATAATGCTCAAAGAGAATGCCGACATAAAAATAATAGTTGATGAAGAGGGGCATCTTCTTGCTCATGGTTCTAGTAACACATTACCTACTGATACACCTTATTCCCCTCGTTCTGGTATTAGTATTCAAATGAATGCAAAGGGGAAAAGAAAAGTCAACTGCTGCACTAATGTAATATATCATAACATGGCTACCTGCCAGAACTGTTACCTGTGTAAACACAATGTGAGAATAAACGGTGAAATTGCTAGCAAAATAAAAAGGGCATTGGTGTACAATATCATCAATGATTATAAATATAAATTGATGGAAAATTAAGCACAAGTGAACGTTATTACTACTATTGATCATATAGTCAACGAATTTAATAGTACCAAAGATAAAATGCAGATTGAGCCAGTAGGTGACACCAAAGCAAAAATTGTGTATGACTCAAAGTGGTTCAATGATGTTAATAATGTATAATATTGTCTGAAATATATTTTTATATTAATATTCTACATGTCATTATTTCATTAAAAATATATTATATATTACTCTGTTATATAACGTTTATTTTTAGGATATGCTAGAACATCAAACGTTCAGAATATCTATTAAAAAGGTCAAAGATGTAAGAAAAGGAATTTTCAGAGATAAAGATACTACTAGCAGGCTCATAATGGATATATTAAAAAATGAGAAACTTTAACAGAACTTTTACCAAAGTCTGAGAGAGATGAGTTGAATTTTTTCTGAAATATCTCCAAAGACAAGCAAGCACCCGTCCTGACACACAGCAGAGAGAATCTTAGTTTTCAGAAACAGGAAGATCCACGTTTAAAATACATCTGTTTCTATTAATAATATTTGATTTTTTAATAAAGTTGGGTTTTAGTTTTCAGAAATAAGAACATCCACGTTTGAAATACATCTGATTTTAATAATATATTTTAAAATAAAGTTTCAGTTTTAGTTTTCGGAAATAGGAACATCCACGTTAAAAATAAATCTGATTATATTAATAATATTTCATTTTTAATAAAGTGGGATTTTAGTTTTCAGAAATAGGTTTTAGTTTTCAGATATAAGAATATCCACGTTTGAAGTACATTTGATTATATTAATAATATTTGATTTTTCTTAATAAAGCTGGGTTTTACTTTTCGGAAATAAGAACAACCACGTTTAAAATATATTAGGATTTATTAATAATATTTGATTTTCTAATAAAGTAATTTCATTGTCGAAATCAACGATCAACATGTTTTACAAGTTGAAGTACTCATCTTTTTCACTCTCAATATTACCTTACGACTTTTTGCATGCCCCAACACCAAGAAATACTTTTCAAAAGGCTTTATTTTATTATTTAAGAACAAGTTCGTTTCTTAATATTTCTCCTAAACCCGTTTTACAAGTTGAAGTACTCATCTTTTTTCACTCCAAACATTACTTTACGACTTTTTGCATACCCCAACATCAAGCAATACTTTTCAAAATGCTTTATATTTTTATTAAAAGTTCTTTTCCTAATATTCCTCCTAAACCCATTTTCCGAGTTAAAGTACTCATCCTCTTCACCCACAACTTTACTTTTAGACATTTTGCATACCCCAACACCAAGCAATACTTTTCAAAAGGCTTTATTATATTATTTCAGAACAAGTTCTTTTCTTAATATTCCATTTAAACCTGTTTTACAAGTTGAAGTACTAATCTTTTTTCAATCCCAACATTTCTTTAAGACTTTTTGTATACCCTAACACCAAGCAAAGGCTTTATTTTATTATTTAAGAACAAGTTCTTTTCTTAATTTTCCTCCTAAACCCATTTTACAAGTTGAAGTACTAATCTTTTTTTCACTCCCAACATTACTTTACGACTTTTTGCATACCCTAATACCAAGAAATATTTATCAAAAGGATTTATAATATCATTTCAGAACAACTGCTTTTCTTAATATTCCTTCTAAACCCATTTTACAAGTTGAAGTACTCATCTTTTTTCACTCCCAACATTACTTTACGACTTTTTGTATACCCCAAAATCAAGCAATACTTTTCAAAAGGCTTTATTATATTATTTCAGAACAAGTTCTTTTCTTAATATTCCTCCTAAACACATTTTACAAGTAAAGTACTCATCCTTTTCACCAACAACTTTACTTTACGACTTTTTGCATACCCCACACCAAGCAATACTTTTCAAAGGGCTTTATTATATTATTTAAGAACAAAGACTTTTTGCATACCCCAACACCAAGCAATACTTTTCAAAAGGCTTTATTTTATTATTTCAGAACAAGTTCTTTTCTTAATCTCCTCCTAAACCCATTTTACAAGTTGAAGTACTCATATTTTTTTCACTCCCAACATTACTTCACGACTTTTTTTTATACCCCAAACCAAGCAAATACTTTTCAAAAGGCTTTATTATATTATTTCAGAACAAGTTCTTTTCCTAATATTCCTCCTAAACCTGTTTCACAAGTTGAAGTACTCATCTTTTTTCACTCCCATCATTACTTTACGACTTTTTGCATACCCCAACACCAAGCAATATTTTCAAAAGGCTTTGTTTTATTATTTCAGAAGAAGTTTTTTTCTTAATATTCCCCCTAAATCCATTTAACAAGTTCAAGTACTCATCTTTTTTTCACTCCCGTCATTACTTTACGACTTTCTGCATACCCCAACACCAAGTAAACAAACACCTTTGGTCCTCAGTTTTATAGATTATGAGCAAGCGTTCGATTCTGTTAATAGAAGAGCTTTAGTAAAGGTTTTATCCTTGTATGATATACCAGAAAAATACATTAAAGTGATTAGTGTTATATACTAGAATAACATTGCTGCGATTAAGTTAGGAAATGAGATTAGTAGCTGGTTTCGTATTAGATCAGGAGTTAAGCAGGGTTGAGCTCTATCACCCTTTTTATGGATTACTTTATGGACTTTGTTTGAAGGAGCATAGGAAAGGCAATCAGAGACCACGGAATCAAATGGGGAGGAAAAAATCTCCTGGAGTTGGATTATGCTGATGATTTAAGCATCCTAGATGAAAGTGTGAACAAAATGAATAGAGTTTTAGAGGTTTGGCGAGTTAAGGGTGCTAAAATTGGTTTGAAGATTAATGTTAGGAAGACTAAGTAACTAAGGCTAGGAATAAGTGAAGATGGAAAGGTGATGTTGGGTAATGAAAACATTGATCAGATTGATAGCTTCACTTACCTTGGTGTTAATATTAGTAAAGATGGTGGGAGCAGTGAAGATGTTAAAAATAGAATAGCCAAGGCTCAGGGTGTTTTTTCACAGTTAAAAAAAAGTCTGGAAGAATAGGAAGATAAGTCTGCAAACCAAGATTAGAATAAATCCGAAAAGCGGATGAAGATTTGCTAGATGTTTTCCAGAGAAATTGCTTAAGGATTGTTCTGGGTACCCGGCTGACTGACCGTGTTTCAAACAATAGGCTATACAAAAAATGTGGTTCAATACCGCTCTCTAGGGCTATAATGAAAGAAAGGTTGAGGTGGTTAGGGCATGTTGTGCGGATGAAGGATGACAGATTGCCGAAGATTGTTCTTTTCGGCCAACCATCTAGGGCTAAACGGAAAGCAGGTCGTCCCCGTCTGGGCTGGGATGACGTCATAAAGAAAGATTTAAAGGAAATGGGAACTTCGTGGGCGGGTGTAAAAAGGGAGGCTTTCAATAGATTGGGGTTACGGAGGAGCGTGCGTAGCTGTGTTGGTCTCAGGCGGCTTGGTGCTGCGGTGAGTTGTTAGTAGTAGTAGTAACACCAAGTAATACTTTTCAAAAGGCTTTATTATGTTATTTCAGAACAAGTTATTTTCTTAATATTCCTCCTATGCCTGTTTTATAAGTTGAAGCACTCATCATTCTCCACTTTCAACATTACTTTAAGACTTTTTGCATACCCCAACACCAACCAATACTTTTCAAAATGCTTTATAACACTGTGTCACAACAATTTTTTTTCTTAATATTCCTCCTAAACATGTTTTACAAATTGAAGTACTCATCTTTTTTCACTCCCAATATTACTTTACGACTTATTGCATACCCCAACACCAAGCAAAACTTTTCAAAAGGCTTTATAATATTATTTCAGAACAAGCTCTTTTCTTAATATTCCTCCTAAACCCATTTTACAAGTTGAAAACCTAATCTCTTTTCACTCCCAACATTACTTTATGACTTTTTGCATACCCCAACACCAAGCAATACTCTTCAATAGGCTTTATTATATTATTTCAGAACAACTTCTTTTCTTAATATTCATCCTAAACCCATTTTACAAGTTGAACTACTCATCTTTTTTCACTCCCAACATTACTTTAAGACTTTTTGCATACCCCAACACCAAGCAATACTTTTCAAAAGGCTTTATTATACTATTTCAGAACAAGTTCTTTTCGTAATATTCCTCCTAGACCTGTCTTAAAAGTTGAAGTACTCATCTTTTTTCACTCCCATCATTACATTACGACTTTTTGCATACCCCAACACCAAGCAATACTTTTCAAAAGGCTTTATTATACTATTTCAGAACAATTTCTTTTCTTAATATTCCTCCTAAACACATTTTACAAGTTAAAGTACCCATCCTTTTCACCCACAACTTTACTTTACGACTTTTTGCATACCCCAACACCAAGCAATACTTTTCAAATGGCTTTATTATATTAATTAAGGACAAATTCCTTTCTTAATATTCCTCCTAAACCTGTTTTACAAGTTGAAGTACTCATCCTTTTTCGCTCCCAACAATACTTTACGACTTTTTGCATACCCCAACACCAAGCAATACTTTTCAAAAGGCTTTATTATATTTATTTCAGAACAACTTCTTTTCGTAATATTCCTCCTAGACCTGTCTTAAAAGTTGAAGTACTCATCTTTTTTCACTCCCAACAATACATTACGACTTTTCGCATACCCCAACACCAAGCAATACTTTTCAAAAGGCTTTATTTTATTATTTCAGAACAAGTTCTTTTCTTAATATTCCTCCTAAACCCATTTTACAAGTTGAAGTACTCATCTTCATTTCACTCCCAACATTACTTCACGACTTTTTGTATACCCCAACACCAAGCAAATACTTTTCAAAAGGCTTTATTATATTATTTCAGAACAAGTTCTTTTCGTAATATTCCTCCTAGACCCGTTTCACAAGTTGAAGTATTCATCTTTTTTCACTCCCATCATTACTTTACGACTTTTTGCATACCCCAACACCAAGCAATACTTTTCAAAAGGCTTTGTTTTATTATTTCAGAACAAGTTTTTTCTTAATATATCCCCTAAATCCATTTTACAAATTCAAGTACTCATCTTTTTTTCACTCCCAACATTACTTTACGACTTTTTCCATACCCCAACACCAAGTAATACTTTTCAAAACGCTTTATTATATTATTTCAGAACAAGTTCTTTTCTTAATATTCCTCCTATGGCTGTTTTATAAGTTGAAGCACTCATCAAGCTCCACTCCCAACATTACTTTACAACTTTTTGCATACCCAACACCAACCAATACTTGTTTGAAAAGTATTTGTTTGGTGTTGGGGTATGCAAAAAGTCGTAAAGTAATATTGGGAGTGAAAAAAGATGAGTACTTAAACTTGTAAAACAGGTTTAGGTGGAATATTACGAAAAGAACTTGTGAACTTGTGAAATAATATAATAAGGCCTTTTGAAAAGTATTATTTGGTGTTGGGGTATGCAAAAAGTCGTAAAGTAATGTTGGGAGTGAAAAAAAATTAGTACATCAACTTGTAAAACAGGTTTAAGAGGAATATTAAGAAAAGAAATTGTTCTGAAATAATAAACTAAAGTCTTTTGAAGAGTATTGCTTGGTGTTGGGGTATGCAAAAAGTCGTAAAGTAAAGTTTGGAGTGAATAAGCACGAGTGCTTCAACTTGTAAAACAGGTTTAGGATGAATATAACGAAAAGAATTTTTTGTGAAATAATATTATAAAGCATTTTGAAAATTATTGCTTGGTGTTTGGGTATGCAAATAGTCATAAAGTAATGTTGGTAGTGGAGAATGATGAGTGCTTCAATTAATAAAAAAGGCATAAGAGGAATATTAAGAAAAAAACTTGTTCCGAAATAATATAATAAAGCCTTTCGGAAAGTATTACTTGGTGTTGGGGTATGCAAAAAGTTGCAAAGTAATGTTGGGAGTGAAAAAAAGATGGGTACTTTAACTTGTAAAATGGGTTTAGGAGGAATATTAAGAAAAAAACTTGTTCGGAAATAATAAAATAAAACCTTTTGAAAAGTATTGCTTGGTGTTGGGGTATGCAAAAAGTCGTAAAGTAATGTTGGGAGTGAAAAAAGATGAGTACTTCAACTTGTAAAACAGTTCTAGGAGGAATATTACGAAAAGAACTTGTTCTGCAATAATATAATAAAGCGTTTTGAAAAGTATTTGCTTGGTGTTGCAGTATACAAAAAGTTGTAAAGTAATGTTGGGAGTGAAAAATAGTTGAGTACTTCAACTTGTAAAATGGGTTTAGGAGGAATAATAAGAAAAGAACATGTTCTGAAATAATAAAATAAAGCCTTTGAAAATTATATCTTGGTGTTGGGGTGGGCTAAAAGTCGTAAAGTAATGTTGAGAGTGAAAAAGATAAGTACTTCAACTTGTAAAACATGTTTATCGTTAATTTCGACATGAAATTACTTTATTAGAAAATCAAGACTTATTAATAAATCCTATTTTAAACGTGGTTGTTCTTATCTCCGAAAACTAAAACCCAGCTTTATTAAGAAAAATCAAATATTATTAATATAATCAAATGTATTTCAAACGTGGATATTATTAGTTCTGAAAACTAAAACCCCACTTTATTAAAAATCATATATTATTAATATAATCAGATATTTTTTCCACGAGGATGTCCCTATTTCCGAAAACTAAAACCGAAACCTTATTAAAAAAAATTTATTGTTAAAATCAGATGTATTTCAAACGTGGATGGTCTTATTTCTGAAAATTAAAACCCAACTTTATTAAAAAATCAAATATTATTAATAGAAACAGATGTATTTTAAACATGGATGTTCCTGTTTCTGAAAACTAAAATTCTCTCCGCTGTGCGTCAGAGCGGGTGTTTGCTTGTCTGTGGAGATTTTTTAGAAAAAATTCAGCTCATCTCTCTCAGACTTTGGTAGAAGTTCTGTTAAAGTATCTCATTTTCTAATATATCCCCTATGATCGTGCTAGTAGTATCTTTATATCTGAAAATTCCTTTTCTTACATCTCTGACATTTTAATACATATTCTGAACGTTTGACGTTCTAGCATACCCTAAAAATAAAGATCATATAACAAAGTAATGTATAAAATACTTTTAATGAAATAAGGACATGTAGAATATTGATATAAAAAGTATGGTTCAGACATTATTATACATTATTAACATCATTGAACAACTTTGGACATTTTGAATCTGTTCCATAAAATAATTTATCATGTTCTCTCTAGATACTATAGTCATTCTCTTCTCTTAGTTCATAACCTGTAGAATAATCATTCATCCATTTTGAGTACACAATTTTTAGTGGGGTGTCACCTACTGGCTCAATCTGCATTTCATCTTTGGTACTATTGGAATCGTTGACTATATGATCAATAACGTTCACTTGTGCTTCATTTTGCATCAATTTATCTTTATAATCATTGATGATATTGTATGCCAATGTCCTTTTTATTTTGCTAGCGATTTCACTGTCTATTCTCACATTGTGTTTACACAGGTAAAAGTTCTGGCAGGTAGCCATGATATGATTTATTACATTAGGGCAGCAGTTGGCTTTTCTTTTCCCCTTTGAATTCATTTGAATACTAATACCAGAACTAGGGGAATAAGATGTATCAATAGGTAATGTGTTGCTAGAACCATGAGCAAGAAGATGCCACTCTTCATCAACTAGTATTTTTATTTTGGCATTCTCTTTGAGCACTATCATCTCTGGTAATGATACTGTTGCATATCCACCATTTGTACAATGGAAGTTCTTGGGTACTCCAAAGAAATCTAAACTCTCACTGTCATGACAACGCACGCATACATTTCTAATACTGCTACCACTTGTAATTATTTCATAGTTCAAATACTTCTCCTTGTCAGCATTCAAGACAACCAAGACTTTATCATGTGTACACACTTTCCTCGAATCACTAATTTTCACCTTTTAAACAAAAATATGATGCAGATGTCAATCCTTCCAATGTAAAAAAATGACTGATTTAATACATGAAATAATGTAGGTATTGTCGATAGCCGGGCATAGAGTATCACTGGGAAAGCCGTGCCGTGCTTATGAACAAGCATAGAGAATTATTGGTACAGCTGCAAGCATATTTCATGTTATTTTAAGATACGTAAAAAAAAGTTGAAAAAAACTATGTTTACAAAAATAATAAAAAATTTTTAAAAAACGTCAAAAAAAGTATTTTAAAAAAATGGGGGATGGTTCCCAAAAATTTAGAAGGAGGAGGACTCTTTGAGGTTAAAGTCCTTAATGGCTAAGGACATTGATGGATGTGCTCCTTGATTTTCAAATCTACAATCGTCTCGATAGTCACAATGTTGTGTACTTGTTCATTCAATGACATGTAAAAAAAAGTTGAAATAAAATTATCATGCTAAAAAAATTAACTTCAAAAAGTATAAAAAGGGGGGATGGGCCCCGAAAAGTGTGGGGAGGCGGACCCTTGGAGTTTGAAGAAAGGGGACCTTGGAGGTTGAGGCCCTTGATGGCTAGGGTCATTGGTGGCTGTAGTCCTTGATGTTTAAATCCATAATCTTCTCACTAATCCCATATTGTGTACTTGTTCATTCTAAGACATGTAAAAAAAAGTTGAAATAAAATTATCATGTTAAAAAATAATTGATTAACTTTTTATATTGACAACACTGCTTAAATGGAACTTATGTAATATACAGAACATAATCGGGAAGTAGAGCTAGGTTAATTCTAAATGTCATCTTGACACCAATGGCTCTATTACTTTCAACTTTTTAGTATACTCCATTGCCAAAAACAATATTTTATATCGTCCACATCCCATATTGTGTGCATGTCTATTATAGACACCACAGAGTTTCACCCCAAATCATTCTCTAAAATCTATCAAACTTGTTTGCCCAAAAAATCCCAGAAATGTCGATTAATTTGTTTCGCCCAAATAATCCCCTAAAATGTCGATTAATCTCTCACGGTTGCTATGTTTGGCCACTGTGCACTGTCACATTTAAAATTCTCAGGATTCTGGTTCAGTAATATATTCAATCTCTATTAATCTCCTTGTATGCTTCATCTCGTCCCCAAGTGAAGCCATTATCATTCCCCTCTGATTCTGTTGCACTTAGAAACATCTTAAATCTAGGTTATCCAAGAAATGAATTCAAGAGTCAAGTTGCGTTATAAAGGCTTCGAAATACTAATAATTCCTGAATTTATCGCTAAGCCTAAAGAAAATGAAGCCTTATTAAAATAGAATTTCTATTTCTTTAGAGTCCCGCATGATTCCTTATATATGTTGCGTCACTCCCGTTAGTAAACTAACTCCCTGACTGGTCTAGAAAGAGGTCAATTTTCTTGTTCCGTTAGACTGATTATAGATGGCAGCAGAGGTGCCCCCTCAGAAATAGTTACCCCCTTCCTACTACTATCGTTCAACTCTTAAAAAAGTTCAATTGAGCACCCCCCAAGTTTCTACAGCCACCGCTTCCATGTAAAGTAGCTGCAAAAAAAAGCAATTAAAGAAAAGCATGAAAAACGCACGGCTTGTTGCTTATGCAGCGCTGGAGGACTAACTCTGACTGGCAGTGAAAGACTGGTTGGTCTTCCAATTTTTCCGGGTCAAAATATTCTCTGACTAGACTACTAGCTATTCGCCTTTCTCAAAAAAGTAAAAGACCCCCTGAAATAGTTCGTTTTTTGTGACGCTGTCAAAATAATAAGATAGGGGTGAATATTGCGAAAAAGAAAATCCATTGGAGTCCGTCCAAACGATGTACAATCTAAAATGTCAGAAAATAACAAGTTATTGTTAAGCAAAAGCTTGAAAATGCTTATCTCTTAAAGATAAATGTTTGACTCTTCAAAGTCCTTTCACAACATTACGTCCAATCTTTTCTGAAATCGTCCAATTCAATGAAAAAGTCTTGAGCACCTCTTCTGAAAATGTTTTACTCTCATTCTAGGCAAGAAAAGATTAATGGTCACAGATCTATAATAAAAAGAATCCAAAAGTAACAAAGGCTTTTCTGTCTTCTACTGACTCTCAATTAAACAGCGCTAGATTTATCTCAATATGTTTCATCTATAAAATGAATGTTTTCGAGAATGAAATTTGCACTTTACTGATAAAATATAAATGATTTTACTTTTATAACTTTAACAAATCTAATAATATTAACATTTTGATTACTAAATATCAGTTTATGTATATTAAAGTGACAATGCACATTAATTTATATTTTTTCAGTAAAGTACAAATTTTGTTCTGGCTTTGGGATGGCATAGGGGTTTTGGGCCTTACTTATGTTAATTTCTGCTCGTTTTGAGTTTGACTTGGTTATTTATTGCAATTTCTAGTTGTTTTGGGTTTCTTTTGTTTATTTATGCTGGTTTGGGGCAGTTTCACGCTTGGTAGATTATTTTATTTTATTTTTGCTCATTTTTTATTTAATGGAGTTCTTTACTTTTCTTTGAAATACTTATTTTGTGGAAAAAGTTTTTTAAATTAATTTCTGTTCGCTTTATATTGACATAGTCTTTTCAGGGAAAAAGAAAATAATACTTTAAATCTTTTCGTTTTTTAAGACTTTATAGTTTTGCCTGCTATTTGTATGCTGGAGAAAATTTTTCAGAAATTTTTAACAACATACATCCTTTTAAAAATCTGAACACAAATGGTTTTGTTTAATTTAGTTTCATACCTCCTCTAGTTGACCTGAAATGGAAAACTTGATACCATTCGCAAAAAAATCTGTTTACTTTCTTGATAGCTTGGATACACTTACGCTATTTTGATTTGGTTAAATTTTAAGAGCAGAAATGGGAGGACTACCGTGGGAGGGTGGGTGTGGAAGGGTGGAAGTGGAAGTGGGATTAGTTGCCCTGAAATCACTTTCGACTATTAAAAAGGGCATCAGCCCTTTCTATTTTCAATCGAGTGAGCCCTTATCGAAGTTCCCATGACAAATCCTTCGATACGAAGTGCCCTGGTCTAAACAACAACAACAACAAAAAATAATACATTATACCCACTTCGATCTTTACTAAAAAAATGTCAAACCTTCCAATCACTTTCGACTATCAAAAAGGGCACTAGGCCTTTCGATTTCCAATCAAATGAGCCCTTTTGGAAACGACAACACTTTCTATAAACTCGTTATATGCCCCGCGGGCATAAATTACAACCCTTACCCTGAGGTCTGTTAGGGTGGTTATCCTGCTCTACGACCGAATTTCCAGAACTTTCAACTACGTTAAACAACCTGGCTATCTCAAAATTTTGATAGGATGTGTTTGGGGAAATGGCGGGCGTGAGAGGGGCGGTAATCGCTCTCCAATAACTTTCAACTATTAAAAATGGTCCTAGCCCTTTCAATTTCCAATTAGTTAAGCCCATTTGAATTTTCTACGACAAAACTTTCAATAAAGACATTAGATACGAAAAGGGCAGAGCAAATCATTCTTGCCCTGAGGGCTGGGGGGTGTCATTTCCACGTACCTAATGTCCTGAGCTTTCTATTCCGTTGTAAAAAATGCCAATAGGAAAATTTTGATTGGATATGCTTGAAGGACTTATGGGCGTGAGAGGGGGGTTATTTACCCTTCCATCACTTTCGACTATTACAAAGGGCACTAGCCCTGTCAAATTCGAATTGAATGAGCCAATTTTGAAGTTTTGCGACAATTCTATCTATAAAAACCTTATATGCCCCCAGGGCAGAACTTACAGCCTTTGCCCTTGGGGCTCTGGGGGGGGGGGGTTTTCATCCTTAAATACATAATTTCCAGAACTTTCAACAACGTTGAACAAAATTGCTATCTCTAAACTTTGATTGAATGTTTTTGGGGAAGTGGTGGGCGTAAGAGGGGGGTTAAATGCTCTCCACTCACTTTCGACTATTAAAAAGGGCAATTTTAATTTCCAATCAAATGAGCGCTTTTTTGAAATTTCTATAAAAACTTTCTGTATAAAATTTATACGCCCCCAGGGCATAACTTACAACCCTTGCACTGAGGGCTCTGAGGGGGTTATCATCCTAAAAGACCTAATTTCAAGAACTTTCAACTACGTTGAACAAAATAGATATCTCAAAATTTTGATTGGATGTGTTTGGGAAAATGGTGGGTGCTAGAGGGGCGTTAGTCGCTCTCCAATCACTTTCAACTATTAAAAATGCACTAGCCCTTTCAATTTCCTATTGAATGAGCCCCTTTGAAGTTTCTACGCTTTCAATAAAAAGCTTATATGCCCCCAGGGCATAACTTACAACCCTTTCCCTGAGGGTTGTGGGGGGGAGCGGTTGTCAGCTTTAAAAACCTAATTTCCAAAACTTTCAACTACGTTGAATAAAATGGCTATCTAAAATATTGATTGGATGTGTTTGGAGAAAAGATGGGCGTGAGAGGGGGGTTAGTTGCCTTCAAATCATTTTCGACTATTAAAAAGGGCACTAGCCCTTTGAATTTCAAATCGAATGAGCCCTTTTTCAACGACAAAGATTCCAATAAAAACCTTCTAAGCCCCCGGAGCATAACTTATAACCCTTTCCCTGAAGACTGTTTGGGGAGTGTCCTGCTCAAAGGTATAATTTCCTGAACTGCTTTGAACTGCGTAGAACAAAATGGCTATCTCAAAATCTTTATTGGATGTGTTTGGGGAAATGATGGGCGTGGAAGTGATGTTAGTTGCTTTCCAATCACTTTCGATTATCAAAAAGGGCATTAGCCATTTCAATTTCCAACTGAATGAGCTCTTTTTGAAGTTTCTACGACAACGCGTTATATAAAAACATTATATGCCCCCTGGGCATAATTTAAAACCCTTGCCCTGAGGGCTGGGGGGGGGGTTGTCATCCCCAAAGACCTAATTTCAAGAACTTAAAAATACGTTGAAAAAAATTCCTATCTCAAAGTTTTGACTAGATGTGTTTTGGGAAAAGGTGGGCGTGAGAGGCGGGTTATTTGCCCTCTAATCACTTTCGACTATTAAAAAGGGCACTAGCCCTTTAAATTTCCAATCGAATGAGCCTTTTTTAAAGTTTCTACGACAACGCCTTCTATAAAAAAAAACCTTATATGCCCCCAGGGCATAACTTACAACCCTTGCCCTAAGGGCTGTGGGGGATTGTCCTCAAAAACATAATCCTCAAACTGGAAATCAACAACGCTGAACAAAATCGCTAAAACAAAATTTTGATTGGATGTGTTTAGGGGAGTGATGGGCGTGGGGGGGGTAGTTGCCCTCCAATTACTTTCCACTATTAAACAGGGTACTAGCCCTTCTAATTTTCAATCGAATGAGCATGTTTTGAAGTTTTTACGATAACGCCTCTTATAAAAACCTTATATGCCCCCAGGGCTTAACATAAAACCCTTGCCCTGAGGGTTGTGGGGGAGTGTCCTTATCGGAAATATTTTGATGTGTTTAGGGAAATGGTGGGCGTGGAAGGGGTGTTACTCGCCTTCCAATCACTTTCGACTATTAAAAAGGGAACAAGCCACTCCAATTTCCAATTGAATGTGCGCTTTTCGAAGTTTCTACGACAACTTCTTCGATACGAAGTGCTCTGCTCTAAAGGAAAAAAATAATAAATAATACATTGTGCCAACATCTTTCTTATATGCCCCGAGGGCACAACTTAAAACCCTTGCACTTAGGATTGTGGGGGAGTGTCCTCCTCTTTACTTAGTCCCCGTTTCTTGTCTCGTTCTTGAGTGTCTCCGTTCTTTACTTACGCAGGGCGATCGGGCTACCTATGATATATGCAACAACTTTCTATATAAACCTTATATGCCCCCAGGGCATAACTTACAACCCTTGCACTGGGGTCTCTAAGGGGGTTATCATCCTAAAAGACCTAATTTTCAGAACGTTCAACTACGTTGAACAAAATGGATACCTCAAAATTTTGATTGGATGTGTTTTGGAAAATGGTGGGCGTGAGAGGGTCGTTAGTCGCTATCCAATCACTTTCAACTATTAAAAAAGGCACTAGCCCTTTCAATTTCCAATTGAATGAGCCCTTTTGAAGTTTCTACGACAACGCTTTCAATAAAAACTTTATATGCCCCAGGGCATAACTTACAACCCTTGCACTGAGGGCTCTGAGTTGGTAATCATCCTAAAAGGCCTAATTTCCAGAACATTCAACTACGTTGAACAAAATGGATATCTCAAAATTTTGATTGGATGTGTTTTGGAAAAGGTGAGCGTGAGAGGGTCGTTAGTCGCTATCCAATCACTTTCAACTACTAAAAAAGACACTTGCCCTTTCAATTTCTAATTGAATGAGCCCTTTTGAAGTTTCTACGACAACGCTTTCAATAAAAACTTTATATGTCCCCAGGGAATAACTTACAACCGTTTCCCTGAGGGTTGTAGGAGGAGGGGTTGTCATCTTTAAAGACCTAATTTCCAAAACTTTCAACTACGTTCAATAAAATGGCTATCCAAAAATTTTGATTGGATGTGTTTAGGGAAAGGTTGGGCGTAAGAGAAGGGGGGGGGGGTAAGTTGCCCTCGAATCGCTTTCGACTATAAAAAGGGTACTAGCCCTTTGAATTTCAAATCAAATGAGCCCTTTTTCAAGTTTCTGCGACAAAGATTTCAATAAAAACCTTATATGCCCCCAGGGCATAACTTATAATCCTTGCCCTGAGAGTCGTTGGGGAGTGTCCTCCTCAAAAATATAATTTCTATCCGGAAATCAACTACGCTGAACAAAATGGCGATCTCAACATTTGTATTGGATGCTTTTTGGGGAATGAACGGTGTGGGGGGATAGTTGCCCTCCAATCACTTTTGACTATTAAAAAGGGCACTAGCCCTTTGAATTTCCAATCGAATGAGCTTTTTTTGAAGTTTCTACGACAACGCCTTCTTTAAAAACCTTATTTGCCCCCAGGGCATAACTTAAAACCCCTACCCTGAGGGATGTGGGGGAGTGTCCTCCTCAAAACATATTTTCTATCTGGAAATCAACTACGCTGAACAAAATGGCTATCTTAAAATTTTGATTGGATGTGTTTGGGGGAATTTTAGGCGTAAGGGAGGGGGGCTAGTTGCCCTCCAATCACTTTCGACTATGAAAAAGGGCACTAGAACCCTAAATTTCCAATCGAATGAGCCCCTTTTGAAGTTTCTACGACGACCACTTCCATATGAAGTGCCCTGCTCTAAAGGAAAAAAAATAATAAATAATACATAGTGCCAACATCGTTCTTATATGCCCCCGGGGCATCACTTAAAAACCATACCCTGGGGGTTGTGGGGGAGTGTCCTCCCCAAAGAAATATTTTCTGTCTGGAAATCAACTACGCTAAACAAAATGGCTATCTCAAAATTTTGATTGGATGTGTCTGGGGGAATGATGGGCGTGGGGCTAGTTGTCCTCTAATCACTGTCGACTATTAAAAAGGGCACTTACCACTCCAATTTCCAATCGAATGAGCCCTTTTCGAAGTTTCTGCGACAACTCCTTCGATACGAAGTGCCCGGGTATGGAGAAAAAACACATATGTACCCACATCGTTCTTTACTTAGGCAGCGCTAGCGCGCTGCCTATGATGGCAACATTGATGTGGCCAGGACACTAAAAACCTGGGCCTAATGAACTAGAAACGGGTCACACCTGCGGGGATTCAGTGGATTGATCTCCGCTTTGTATTACGGGAACCAAATTCCTGGAGTTCGGTTCTTGCAGTAGGAAACCGCTGAAATGCCCAGAATCCTGTTCAGGTGATTATAGGTATGTACAGGGAGTGTATAGGGATGACTAAGAAACAAGACACAAGTTAACTTTTTTATAAGCTATAAGTATATAAGGATGGCTAAATGCAGTTGATTGACTCTTATTTTTCTATATCCATGATGGAATTCCTAAAAATTCAGCATAAGGCCCTAAAATGACGAAAATATTTTGGCCATAAGTTATTTTATTTTGCGCTAATTTCACTTGATCCTTCGTTCGGGAACACAACAATCTAAAAAATCGGATTTTTATCATCTTTTTAGATGAGTAAGAATCATTATGTTTAAAGGTACACACTAAAAGTGATGCCCCTGAGAAAATTTGCTCCATTTTCAAATGGGGGGGGGGGCAGCAGCGTAAGTGATCTTAATAAAAAATACAACATCAAACGCAACATATCGGGAGACTCTATTGGCAAGCACTTATCTATATAAATGTGGAATTCCGGATTTTTCTTATGAGATGGATAGATAGATTTTAATTTCACACAAATATAAACAACATAAATAATTGAATAAAGCCAACAGGGAGCTAAGCTCTAAAAGAAGGCTATCAATTATTACTTTAATTTCAAATACACCAAAAATAAAGGTAAAAAAGATAAAACAAAGAGCCATAACTTATAGAAGGACAAAGGAAGCTACTCGAGCATGGGAAATTCCAAAAATAATACTAAAAAAACAAATTATCAAGTAAAATCACCCCATTATCAAAGGTTAATAAAGGTTAATAGTAATACGAGAAGAAAGGTCACGGATGCTTGTTTATTTGTTTGCTTGTTTGTGTTCTTAGGGGCCATTGCAGTGAACCAATGGTCCTAGGAAATTGGGAAAAGTTTCATTAAATCGAAAACTAAGGTCTTGTTCCCTTTTTGAGAAATAAAAAGACTATGGCACACACAATAATATCTTCTGCCATTTTGTAACACAAAACAAACAGTTTTTGTCCAGTGGGTGCCAAAAGGTGATTGATTAAAAGTTCTGAGATAAGCAGTCAATTTAAATTTACCAAAAAACAATATATTGAATTTTCCAGTTTCAGAGGCAATAATGCCGCCCGGTGGCACAATAGTCGCTAAAAATGTACAAAGTCCACACAAAACAAAAGGTTAATGTTTATGTTTATTTTAAAAGCTTCATTTAGCTAAGTTTGTCTATTGAAGCTTGGTCATATTATGTACAGTGGTGTATAATTCCCCATCAGCCATTATAAAGAGGGCCTTGTGTAGGTGGAGATGTGTGCTTGAATCTCAAAAAGTTCGTTTTTATTCATAAATTCCTGCTTCTTCACTGATAGCTCACCCTGTTGGTGGCACGCTCGACCTTAAAGATGTACGAAGTCTATACAAAATAAAAGGTTCATTTAGATATTTATTTTAAAAGTTTCATTTTTTATTCATTTGAAGCTTGGTAATATTATGTGCAACGGTGTGTAATTCGACATCAGCTATTATAAAGAAAAGTCAGTGGAATTTCGTGTAGATGGGGGAGTGTGCTAGAATCCCAAAAAATACATTTCTATGCACAAATTCTCACTTCTCCACTAGTAACTCAACTTACCAGTGATTATTTATCCTTTAGTATAATTACCTGAAAATATTTTGAATGAACTTACTTATGCAGACATCTTGAGCACCTTAACCTAATTAATCTGGTAATTCTTTCTAGGTAGTCTATATTCTGCTTACACGCCCATATGCCTGCTTGTTTCAAACGTAATAGGACGCATATAGCTAAACCTGGTGGCAAAACTAGTACATGTTTAAATACCCACAGTTTCTCTCTATCTGAAACGTTGGTGCAAAAGAAAAACATTGAGAAATATAAATAACAATAAGAAAGACTTTCTTTTTTATTTACCCAAACATCAAAATTCCACAAGAATTCTCTTTGGAAATCGAGAATCAGGTCCGAGTTTCTAAGAATGCTGGTTCCGCAACCTATTTTTAAAATTATGGTCGGAAAATAAGAGAAGAAATAACAGTCATGAGAGTGTGAACCATATTCACCTTCCTGTGACTATAAACTGTTCTTAGAACTAGTCATTTACAGTTGTTAGAAGCTACTTAACCGAAATTGAAAAAAAAATTTACAGGCTCTTCTGTCCCATGCTTCTAGCCTCAAAGGCTCTTTCAGCTAAACTATCCGAATTAAGCCCCCTACCCCCTTAAAGACGAAGCTCAAGATTTTTTTTGGCTCTTCTGTTGTTCTATAGAATTGAGATACAATAAATCCTTCTGATGGATGTGGATCACAAGAGTTAAGTAGATTTATCATGGAGCTCCAATCGAGCAAAAACAGAAGAAAACTTATCTGCATCTGTTGGCCAAGTTTGTTTGAATTTTGCCGATCCAACTAGATAATAGGCTGGTGACAAGAAATTTGGATACCCTTTATTATCCTTCTCCCTCGAATTAGAGAATGGATCATGCTGCTTATAAAGTGTAATTGGGTTTTGAGCTGTTAATTCTGACTAAATTTGGTTGAGACCTGAAAATATGTTTTGGTGGATAGCCTGGTGACTAGAAAACAAGAGCCTCTTCCTCACTTTGAAGAATTTTAATTGGTCCCAGGACTCTTTATATCTCCCATAAGCCTCTTGTAGTGTCAGATAAAGATTTTGAAAAAGCCATTTTACTCACAATGATCAAAAGTTCCATAGGGAACATCATCATCGCTTTCCCAGAAGAAGAAGAAGAAGAAGAAGAAGATTTTTATTTGAATAAATCAACATAACAAAAAAACATATACCCCCAACAGAGAGCAAAGCTCGTAAAATTGGGTATTAATAATAATATAAAAAAAAAAAAAAAAAAATAAAAAAAAAAAAAAAAAAAACATTTCCTCATCATAACAAAAGAGAGAAAGAAAAAAAAACCTGGTTAAAGAAAAAAACAAAAAACATAACAAACATAAAGAAAACAAACGCTGGACAAGTGGAGCATGGAAGGCTATCCCAACATGGGTAACAAATATAAACAAAAAAAAATAATAATAATAATAAAAAAATTTCTATTCCACCATCACAGGTCAATACATAATTTTAATATTTTCTTCCTTAGAACTGATATTTGCCGAAATGACTCAATTTGAATTCTATCTTTCAGCCTATATTTATTTGAAATAAATGGTATTTGGTATCTAATTGAAAATCTAGATCTTTCACAATTAACAAAGGGAATTCGATATGTTCCAGAACACCTAAGAGCCGAAGGAGGGGGCAGAATCAACAGAGATTTTTCATAAAAATAACTACTAGGATCTTGTATTTTAAAATGCCATATTGATATATTAAGTTCTCTTATATGTTTCAGATCTAATAAATTCAAGAAAAGAAATAATGTTTCAGTTTCCGATGCATCTCTAAGTTTTGATGGACGATGTAAAAAATTTCCAAGTATTCTCACTGCTTTATTTTGAAGGATCTGTAGGGGTTTTATATGCGTCCAAAAAGTATTTAAATAAATAATTGTGCAATAATTTAAATAAGGAGCAATCAAAGAATGATAAATTATTTTTAAAATTGAAAATGGAAAAACATGTTGCAAACGATACATAGACCCAATATTTTGCGAAAGTTTCACCCTTAAATGATCAATATGATTTTGAAATGACAAAAGGGGATCAATAAAAACTCCTAAATAACGATACGATTGAACTCTACGTATTTTATGCTCACCAACTTGAAGCTCCTGACATGAAATTTTTTTAGTAGCACGTTTTGAATGACCAAAAACCATAAATTCAGTCTTCTTAAAATTCGGTACTAAATAATTAGATACAAACCATCGATTAACTGAACTAACAGTGTTAAACAGATTTTGAATCAATGTAGATGAATCCTTCGCTTTAACAGAAACAGCTGTGTCATCTGCGAATAAAATTGCAAGACCATTATTTCCCTGCAAACATCGTGGGAGATCATTAATATACATCAAAAATAAAAGCGGACCTAATACCGATCCTTGTGGGACACCAATATCTTCAAGATCATTTAAACTAGACAAATGTCCATCAACATCTACCACGATTTTACGTCCATAAAGGTATGATCTTATTATATCTAGTCCTTTCCCTCTTATACCGGAATTTTCCATCTTATCAAAAAGAATTTCATGGTTTAAAGTGTCAAATGCTTTTTTAACATCATAAAAAACAGTAGATACATGATAATTACTATCTAAGCAGTCATTTATTTCTAATACAAGAGCTGCAACTGCTTGTTCCGTCGAATGGCCTGCCCTAAATCCAAACTGATGTTTGGTAAAAAAATTTATTTTATCTAGATAATTAGTAATCCTTCCTTTTAAAATATTTTCCAATACTTTAGACAATGGTGATAAAATTGCAATAGGACGATAATTATTTGTATCAGATTTATCTCCTTTTTTATGCAATGGTATTACACGTGCAATTTTCCATTTTTTAGGAAATGTACCTGAGAAAATACATAAATTTAAAATATGAAGCAATGGTTCAAAAATTTCACCTGCAATATTTTTTAGCAAATTAGTTGAAAGTTCATCATATCCCAATGAATTACCATTTTTTAAATTCTTAATGACCTTTTGAAATTCTGCAAAAGTAACCGGGGCCATAAATATGCTCGTATCTTCAGTGGGCGGTAGATATTTTTTATGCGACCTTGGGGAAGAAAGGTCAACTTCTCCTGAAACAACAGATGATCCAATACTAGCAAAATATTCACTAAACTTCTTAGCAACAGCTTGTGGTCCTCTAAATTCTTTACCATTAATATCAAATAACACTTCAGGGTGTAACAACTTTTTATTTCTTCCAATTTTATCTTTAATCAAACTCCAAGTTTTTCTAGGGGAATCTGAATTTCGAAAAGAAATTCAGTCCCAGAGAAAAGGGACTAACTGTACAAATGACATATTCTTCACAGACATATTTTGTTTTAGTTGACAAAGTGAATCATTTCCTAACTGAAATAATGAAAGAAATCCAAATATTTATGACTGGAGGCGCAAACCAAGTCTCTGACTTTCCACCACGCAATTTTTAGCAGCAGTGTGGGGAAGCTGTACCTTACCTAAACTTGAATCCTACAAGGATTTGTTGTGTTTACACGATCAATTGCCAAATTCCAAAGTAAGCTATTTTCAAGGCTAAAGGCCCAACTGGGTTCAAGCAGGGTGCGAATTCTAGCCAATAGTAATAAAAAATTCAAAAACACATTAAAAAAAAAACTGTTCAGTGAGAAAGAAATAACAATAAAGCTGATTCAGGAATAGTAATTATTATTCCTATCAATTGTAATGGTAAAAGTTTATTGCAAAAACAAAATTTACGAGAACTTCGCAAAAATTCCTTAAATCCAAATAAAGGTGTCGAATCGAAATAGAACTGGACCATTGGAATCAGTCGTAACTGAAACCTGTTTATAGGAAAATAACAGTCCCCCATCTTGAACAACAAGAACAAATCACTTTTTGCATGGGAGTCAGTAACGTGTCTTTTTTCATTCTTATCTTTCATTTCTTCGTCGCTAGTGGGGCACTAAAACATCATAGAAAAATATTAAAGGGTTCATTTGAAAGATATTTTTTATGTCTACGTGCTTTTGTAAATAATAAAGAATAATATCAAAATAAAATGCAATTATTGACAGGAACTCCATCTTTACATAAAATATAATATAACAAATATCTTTTGACAAGAAATATAACACACATATCTTTTGAAAATTACTTTAAAGACTTACTTTGGTAAAATTGATGATGATCTGGATCTTTCGTCACTTTTCCTTTTTGCAGGGGCGTCCTGAGGCTTGTTTTATTCGGGGGGCGATCTTCGTAAAAATTACCGAATCGCTACCTGATTTATGCCAAATTTTCTGCGGAAATCAAGGATTTTGCTAAATTTCGGCCGATTTTGCACAATTTATATATGTATAGTATATATATTGTATAGTATATATATATATATATGTGTGTATAGTATATATATATATATATATATATATATATATATATATATATATATATATATATATATATATATATATATATATATATATATATATATATATATATATATATATATATATATATATATATATATATATATATATATATATATATATATATATATATATAATATGTATATACCGAATCGCTACCTGATTTATGCCAAATTTTCTGCGGAAATCAAGGATTTTGCTAAATTTCGGCCGATTTTGCACAATTTATATATGTATAGTATATATATATTGTATAGTATATATATATATATATATATTATTGTGTATATGTATATATATATATATATATATATATATATATATATATATATATATATATATATATATATATATATATATATATATATATATATATATATATATATATATATATATATATATATATATATATATATATATATATATATATATGTATATATATATATATATATATATATATATATATATATATATATATATATATATATATATATATATATATATATATATATATATATATATATATATGATTTTTGTCGTAACTGTAAGTTAAGAGTTTAAAAATGGTATTCAGGGTCTTTTGATGAGTCACTAGTTAAACTGAATTACTATAGCTTGTAAAGCTTTCATAAGAAATACCAACGACTTTTCAAAACATTCTAGGAAGGAAGTTGTATCTCTTTCATCATTACGCTCGTTATTTCGGTAAAAAAATAGCAAAAAAAAATAAAAAGAGCATAATGAACTGACGCAATTAAATCCATAGCAACAACTAAACAGTTATTCTGTGACATTCACTTTTATTGTCAGGCATGTTTTGAATCAAGTCCTTTTGAAAAAGTCTTGTTAAATTTTAAAACTAAGATATTTTAAAAGATATAAAGAATTTTTAAGTTATTTCAATAGAAAATTATTAACATAAATTCAGCGTGGAAAGAAGATAGATATTTATTGTCACTCATTATTTGGCATTTCCTGGTACACTGCGGAAAGAAAACAGATAGTTTCCCTACAATGGAGACGGGAATTACCATTTCAGGTTGGCCAATTTAAAGGCAAGGAAATCGAAGATTGTTAATCTAAAAAGCTCGCGAAAATGTAACCGTGAAGACTAATAGAAGATGCAAAGGAGCATTTATTCAATTGTTGGAGGCCCTTCCCTAGTATAGGGAAGGGCCTCCATGCTTGATTTGCAGACAGACAACCTCATCAATACTGGAAGACAAGTTTATTTTCATTCAGCTTTTCTCTCTCTTTCTCTCTCTCTCTCACTCACTCCCTCTCTTTCTCCCCCCCCTCTCTCTCTCTCTTTCTCTCTCTCTCTCTCTTTCCCACTATCTCTACTATGATTTTCCAAGGCATATTTGCCTTGAGTGCATCTGAAATCTTTCGCAAAATATATGTGATTTACCATTTTCAGACCAGCATTCTACGAGTGTTTCTAACTTGTCTAATCCAGCTGATAAAATATGATTAGCTCTCCCACTGTTTTCTGTACTTCTGACCACATATGTTCTTTTGTTGTTTTGAACTACCTAAAATACTAAAAAGAAAAATGATTTAAAGACAGAAATCTATCTTTTTTCTTAAGTAGAAAAGTTGAAAAATATTTTCTACTTGCTAAATAGATAGAACAGCCGTCGAGATCATGGACGCCCCCAAAGGCTAGCCTCAACGAAATATACCGGAGATAATCAGTGTTTTGGTGGCCGGCATTTACCCCCCCCCCCCACGATTAACCCCCTGGAAAATCCTCAGAAAATACCCCCCTCCCCGTGAGAAATATCCCCCTCCACGCGGAAAATATCCCCCAGAAAATATTCCCCCGGAAAATACCCCCGCGGGAAATATCACCCTCGGAAAAAATCCACCCGGAAAATACCCCCTGCAGAAAATACCCCCCTCCCTGTGGAAAATAGGGCTTTCCAAATCTGACAATTTTATTTGAGTTGTATTTTCTTAATTTCCGTAGGGGGAAGGAAATTTGGTGCTTGTGTATTATGCGCCACTCACTAAAGTTTACGCTGTGTAAAATATGAGAACACACTGGTTTTTTCGTTAGTTTCTTCGTTACTTTAGAAATAAAAATGGGCTCTAGACTTGCACATTAGGGGGGGGGGGAATTATAGCGGGTCTGCATGTAAAATGTGTTTGGTACAACTGCATACTACATAGATAGATAGATAATTGTATTTTAAAGCCAAATATACGGCCATGAACACAATCAAATAACATAAATGAAAGGCAAAAATAACATAAAATTTGATCAACGATCATCATAAAACACTTAAATGAAACACTAAATGAACCTAATAATAGTAATTAATACTTGGAAAAACGGTCATTGAAAAAAAAACAATTAACACTTGGAAAAAACACTTTAATTAAACATTACATTTAATATATACTGGGATTTTTTTTTTAGTTAACAAAATTTCCAGATACTTCGCTATTCTTTGGTAATTTTTTAGTGGCCATATACCTGGAAAGAATTGTTTTCTGACTTCAAACTGTCCAAACCCTTTACCCCCCCCCCCCTAATTTGCAGATATATAGCCTAAATTATATATTTCCCATGTATTCTGTCACTTGTCAGTAGTAAAAGGGTATGCAATCCAGGAGGAACACCAATAATGGGAGACAATTTGAGTCCAGCCAGAGCAGCACCCTATACTCCGACCATGAATACATTTTTACAGGCGAACAGAGGTCCCAATGTGGAGTCACTAAGAATATTCTCTTCCAAAGTGTTAGATGCACTGTGACAGAAATTCTATTTGTAATGTATTTTCCTTTGAATTCGACGGTATAAATAAAGCGTACATCTGAGACTGGTGTATGAGTTCTAATTCATTTGATGATTGAACAATATATACTTGACATTATAGAGAATCAAAATGGCGTTAATCAATTATTCGATGTAAGTTTATTTTATATAATTAGATATTTCCTAAATAATTAATTAAGAAATTTCTCCGTTTAATTAGTTTTGATAGATTTTGTATTTCAAAAATCTAAGAGCTATATTTGTACACAAAAATTTATAAAGAAATAAAGCACATAGAAACACGATAATTTAACGGGGAAAAACTAATGAAATTAATTATATTTCAACTTACTTCCGTTTAGGTTAATATCCGATAGTATCTTAATGACTTCTTTCAACTTTGACAACAAACCGTTATTATAAAAAAAAACTGTATTTCACATAATCGGAGAATTTTAAAAACCTCCCAAATTCCAAACTCTGTGGGTGTCTTCGATGCATACTGAGCTGTTTAAATTGAGCACATTAGACCAAAAGTTTTCCCTATCCCAACCTCGTATGCATTAGGCCGTGAAATAGGGGAACTCCTAAACTGTTCCACATTCCTGATCGGTAGAAAAGACTGTTATTATTCAAGAGTTATCATATATACACTTTTAGAACGTAAAATTAGTCAATTGCCAAATATTTTTCTCCTCTAGTATGCTAATCACGTCTCGTTTTCATTGGGGCGTAAAAAGAGGAAAACTGTTTTTCCGTGTTCTAATGGATATCAGGGCTAATTAAAATGCTTTTACATAGATGTAAATGTGGAAGGGAGTTGGGGGAACATCCAACTTATTAAGAATAAAATTATAAGTAAAACTAAGTTACAATTTTTATTTAAGAAATTTTCTGAAGCAAAACATATGGCAAAACGACCAAAATTATCGACTTCCGATCAAATGGTAATATCATCAGCACTCACATGACCATCTGTGATAGTATATGTGGCCCCTAGCAGACATGAACTTCTCAGTACTTCTGTGATGACCGCAAATGACAATAATATCCAGAATGATGTTCCATACTATGAACCGTCAATGCACAGGGTAAAAAATTATATTTTACCGTTTTCTTGATTATATTTTCTAATATAAAGAAAAACTAAATTTCATTGAATAACGTATGAAAATGATTAGTATTGGATTCTTTTTTTATAATTCAATTTAAAGATGATTTAAGATTCTTCTTGAAAACGGAGAATATATCAGACTATGCAAAAGCACTGCTTTTGGTATGGACCGAACATTACGGAAAAAGTGCCACTGTATTTTTTTTATATTATCCTTTCCTTTCTAACAGATAATTTAGCATAGAAGGAGTTATAATTGAAAACTATGATGATATAGTTCATTGAATATTCTAGTGCACTGTTTGGAAGATAATTCAGGCTTGAGATAGCCATTTTATTCGTAATATTTGAAAAGTTCAAATAACTGTGTGTGTGGGAATAAGATAAAAGAAAATAATTAGTATTGAATTTTGTTTATAATTCAATTTAAAGATGATTTACGGTTCTTCTTGAAACTGAAGAATATATCGGACAGCGCAAAAGCACTACTTACGGACAGCCCATTATTAAAAGTACCGCTACAATTTCTTTTAAATATTCTTTTCTTCCCAACAGATCATTTAGCATAGAAAGAGCTATAATAGAAGACTATGATGGTATAGTTCAATGAATATACTAGCGCGCTGTTTAGAAAATAATTCAGCATTGAGATGACCATTTTATTCGTAATATTTAAAAGTACAACCAACTGTGTGTGTGTGTATGTGGGAATAAGATATAAAACTCCACGCTCTGTTGAGCATAATTTATAAGTTATGCAAATTGGCATCTGTTTAAAGAATGTTTTATTACAGTGGGAGGGGGGAAAGATGGTACTTTGTGGGGGGATGAGGAAAGTATGATCAAGGTTCTCCAAAAAAGCAGATTTATGAGCATTAAGATGAAACTAAGATGAAATCAGAACACACACTATGTACATTAAAGTTGACAATAATCAAGTGTAAGAGCATTACATAATGGTATATTGAATTGAAAATTTCAGGAATATCTAGAGTGGTTGTTAGGAGGAGGAGGATGGGGTTGACAGTAAATTATTAGCATATATTTTTAGTATGCAAAGGTTTTAAAATAATATGAAGATATAGCTCGCTGATAATCTATTTTTTCACTCTTATAAAATAGGATTGATTACACAATGAAAATATATTCTATTATTATTATTATAGATTAACATGAATGGCTTACCGCCACTACTATCAACTCAAGGATTGTGCAACCTCTTGGAGGATACGTCCATAATTGCGCCGCCGACAGATTTTACTGATAGAAAACTCATTGAGCCGCCATCTATCGACAATGAACTTGAATGGTAGAGTAAATGTTTAAAGGACTGTTTTGGAGGTAGTAAAAATTTTAATGATTTGCCTTCTAACAATAACGATTATAATGATGACCCTGGATGGACGGATAACTTTTTAAAACAATGTTTTTGTGATAGCAATTTTACGATTTCATTTAATATCCCACCTAGTGCATTTGAACAGGGTATACAAGTTAGTTTTGCCCAACCAGATGCATTTGAAGATCAAGGTGTGTCAGAGGGAGACTTTGGTTGGGTAGATCAGATAATTCCTAACACCTGTAGAATTTTAGATAATTTTTCCAGAGAGTTAAATGAGAACCCTCCCCCACTGATTTAATGAACATTGCCCCAGTTCAACCAAGTATAATTGAAAAACAAAATAAATGTGTTTTGGCAGATTCTTGCAGCCCAAATACACCCGAGGCTATGTTGAGTGAACTAGGGTATCTTACTCCACGTACCAACCCTTAAGTTGAGGTTGAACAGAGTGGTGAGGGTAGTTGGTATATGCAAATCTCTCCACCACTGCCGGAATTTTATTTAACAAATTCTGTCTTGCATACGATAGATATTTATGAGGCGATATTTGGGGATTCATATAACTCGCTAATAGCAGGGGATATTATAACAGATCCAATAAATATTGTCCATACGTATGAAGATTTGAGCTCTTCTTGAACGACAAATTCGGGACAGCATAAAAGCATCAATAGCACTCAGAATAATTTATTTAAATGAAGGTGCCATTGAAATTTACTCAACTTTCCTGCACACTGCAATGTAAGTCCTTCCACTTTATTTGGAAAACTACGAGGGTGTGTTTATGTAATGGATAAATAGTATTGTTACAAAACTGGATAATTATAATGAGAAGGGTAGTGGGTCAATGGTTTTATTTATTGAAAATTTATGTAAGTTTAAAAAAGATTTTATTTTAAGAGGTGATGGGGAGAGGTCTATAGTTTTAAAATATAATTCAGATTTAGACGGATATAAGGGAGTACAAAGAATCTGTTTCGAAACAGGGCAACAATGTTTCATGTACGCATTTCTTATAGAGGCCTTCCGACCCCTGAAATATAATGCTACTAAGAAAAAGTTGGACAAATGGGTGGCTAACGGGGGGTATGGAGAGGTCAGAGGCTATGGTCTTGGCAGTTGATTTGCTAAGCTGTTTCGCTCTGCACTACCCTTGGCTAAAAAATATATTTTACCTGCTGCGAAAGACTTTGCATCCTATAAACTACATGATTGGGGCTCTGCCAAGGATTTTAAGAAAAGTGTTTCAGAAAATTTTAGGTCCAGTGCACGAACCTTAGGCGAAAATTTGAAATCTCGACAAAATGGAAAAGGTTTAAAAATGTTGAGAAACAGTGCATCACTCATCAGTTTCTACTCAGGTCAGAAACGAATGACATCACTCTTGTCAAAGAAAGACAAGAAGAAGAAGAAAACAAGGAATAGAATTGTTAGATCAAAACCGAATTTCTTTTCCTAGACTGAACAATGGCATATTTACCTCACAAGGATTCCCATCCGTCAATTACTTCATTTTTAAATCTATTAAATGCAGAAAATGTTGATGTGAGTGTAAAACATGGCTACTGTGAACAATTCTATCGGCAAAAACCGCTCTCTGATAATATCCACTTTCAAATTTATTCCAGTGAAGACTGCTTTATGGATATGTCTTCGACATTTATAAATTTACATGTGATAGTCAAGAAATCCGACAATACAATGTCAATTCTTGCCGCAGGAATATCCTATGAAAATTGTATATTGCATAATTTATTTCAAAAATCAGTGTCTACATAAATGGGACATTGGTGAGCACTAGCAACAATATCTAAAATTATGCAAGCTATACGCAGTTTATGTTGATGACACCAAAGACATACAAGGAATTGAGGTGTTCCTCCAATGGATATGAATATATTACAGATACTGATAGTACAGATGCACTTAAAAATGCTACAACTAGTGAATTACATCTAGTTGGGAAAATAAATCATGAGATATTTAATACACCCCAATGGCTACCACCAAATATTAAAGTGGATATAAAATTTACACTTGTTCCATCCAATTTCATTTTCTGAAAGGAACTTCCTGTGAATCCTGATGTAACACTCTCTCTCTCTCTCCCTTTCTCATCTCGGCAATAGTTCATGTACGAAAGCAACAGGTTATGAGTTCTGTTGTTTTGGCAGTGGAAAAACAGAGAGCTAGTGGAAATAATACTAAATTTCTTGTTCCTCATACAATCACCAATCAGCGACTTATTTCCACGGGCTCAAGAACCTTCACCGAGTCATCATTTATCAACGGTGAGACTCCATCAAAAATAGCATTGGCATTTGTAAAAAGTGCTAGTGCACTAGGATAGTGGACAGGTTGCCCACATAAATTTGAAATGTTTCGACTTTCATCTCTTGTGTGTAAAGTAAATGGAATCCCACTCTACAATTTAACTTTTGATAAATCCCGTAGGACAGTGTATGAGTTGACAATGCAATCCCTAGACCGAGATTCACAACTATTTGAAAATAGTATAACCGAAGAAATGTTTGCTAAAACACATAGTATCATTGTACTGGACTTGTCTGGCCCTCAAGATATGGGTATAGTACGAACGGGGAGTGTACGTTTAGAGTGTACATTTTCTGATCCATTAGCTGAGAGTATAGCACTAATCTCGTTAAATCAATTTGAAACCTATTGGGAAATTACTCTCGTAGACAGTGTTCTACTAGACCCTGCACCATGAACACAAGTCAAATAATCAGCGTATTAAATATGGATCCATATATGTCCAAATACAAATCCTATTGCATACCATCGGACTTAATTGAAAATATTCGGAGTGCAAACAATACTATTATGATTGTTAATAGCAGTTTATCGAGTGTAAAGACAGGTCATTGGCTGTGCATCTTTCAAATATCGAAGAATATAGAATTGTTTGATCATCTTGGCCCATCATATACATTCTACACTCCGAATATCAACAACTTTATTGAAAGCAGTGGAAAAACCACTATTCAAAACCAGAAGAGAGTGCAGGATTTAATGACTAAAAGCTGTGGTTTTTATGCACTATTATATTTCGTTTTCAGGTGTCGTGGCTAAGCTTCCAATGAGTTTCTCAAGATTTGCGTAGACAATCGTTGCCAGATTGACTTTATGGTGGAAAATATACTCTCATACCTGTATAATATCAATTTTAGTGCCCTACGAATAAAATTTTTGATAAATGTATGTAAATTTGTTTATTAATAAGAAAATAAAGTATATATATAACAATGACTTTTTTCTACTCTTTAGATTTCTTCTTCTACTTTTTATAGGCAAGTGTTGAGAACAACTAACGATGGTAGATCATTTGAATTCACTGTATATTGATCTTGATTGGCTGCAAAGTCAGGTTCGCACTTTCTACTGTACAATGTAACTTTACTCTTATTGTATCCCTTTGTATAGTCAGTGATACTGTTTTCATTCATATTATAAAATTCACGTGTTTCAGTTTGCCTATTTGAAGCAATATTACATACAGTGTTTTCAAAAGGTGAGTCACATTCTGCAACAGCTAAATAAAAATCAGTAGTTTTATAGTCATAGTAGCCAGTGTCGTCACAACGATGACGCAGAAATCAAATTGTCTTCTTACCTCAACAGTTGAAACGTAGACCTGATTTTTCCTCCCAAAATAATTTAAAACTATGACGATACCAGTATCGTAGAAATAAACTAAAATCCCGTTTAGGGTTCATTCCAATCATACCAGGATAGGTATTCTCCCACTGAGCACATTTATCATAGTAACAACTGGAACATAGATATCCTCTAGGATGAGAGTCATAAATCTCTTCAAGACAAGAGTTACAGTTTTTAATTTGTACTGCATATCCTCTATGCAATTTACATGGATTGCATAATCTACACTTTTCATCATACTTGTTAATAATTGTACATTTCTTCCATGATGACCAGCTGCCAAGGGTATTTTCAAACGAAAAAGAGAGAATTATGTCGAATCTTGTGATTATGGAAAAATGTTTGATTCTAGATGATGATTTTCTGGATTTATCTCTTCAAAGAAAAATATTTTCTCAAAGAACACTTGACGATATAATGAGAAATGATTCTCCATCATTGGACTATAGTATGCAACTTTTACGATGTGATTCATTTGCATTTACTCAATTTATTGATGTATTAATTGAAACAAAGCAAAACTATTCTGTGGATTTACTTTGGAATACACTGCCTTAGAAATTTAAGATTCTATCTAGATGAGAACAATAAATCGAGAAGATCCTGTCTAAACAGGTTTTGTGACGTCACACAATTATTCCTCTCTCTCACTCAATTTATCGATCGTAGATCAGTTTCATTTTAGCTGTGAGAGAATTAACACTGGAAAAATGTTCTTTACATGTCCAATATGCATGTATATCTTTGGCAGCTGGTCAAAACGCCTAGAACTCAGTATTTTATGACACCGCCATTGTTGCACTACATGTACGATTTCCTGTTTAGCAAGATTTTAAAAATATCTTTATTTTAATGCAAATTGTCTTAAGCAATACGATATTTTTTCCATATATTTCTGCAGAAAAGGCAAAATGAATCAGGGCTAATTCCCTGAAGCAAGCAACTTCGATTGACCCTTGGCTCCCATATATACGATTATTCACATGCAAAAGCCTCAATACGGCCAGATATGCTAATATCACAGCTGTTTGCAAATTTTGGTTAAAATCTATCCGATGTTTCATTAAGTTCATAAATCTCAACTTTTTCATTAATTTTGATGAATAAATCACTTTAAGTCAATAGGCTGGGAAAAATTAAAATGGATATTCAAAAATTGATTTTGTCAGTTAAAAAATTATGGCAAACTATATTCTAAAGCTGATAAAGACCATAAGAATAGGCTACTTGTAATCAAAGCACAAGAATAAAGTCTCAGAAGAATTTGGGGTTGAAGATAAGATTAGCAGGCCAGTTTCGATGGCTAGGCCTAATTTGAAAAATATAGGCCAGTTTGAGTCATTTTGTGCAGTATAGCCTGAGTTCTGCACAAAAAGATCTTCATTGGGCATAGCAGCTAAATATCTAGACTAGCATAGAATAAGTTGATTCTAGCATTGGTACTTTTGAGTAGTTCATTTGTTTTTAAGCTAGAAGAGAAATCAAAAATTAAAAAATGGAATGTACCATTTCGTTTCTTACTTCTGGCTATTTTTAAATCATCATTACTGACATTTTTGATGGATCCCAGTCCCTTACCCTAACATGACAAGAATGATATGTTGTTGTTTTTTTCAAAATCGGACGTCTAGTGGGGCCCTCATAATAATTATTGAGTTAACATGCGAATTTCTTGTCTGATTTTTTAGTGCGATATTTAGCTAAAAAAAAGATCGTATATGTGAGAACCTAGGGTGAAAAGTACTAATAATTGCGAAGTTTTACCCAGAGTCATTTTAGACTCTCCATAAGATAACTTAATATGACATTCAACTAGCCATCTCAGAATATTCTCATTTCCAATGGCGTATTTTGGTAAGATATTTGCATTTTTTCGTACATAATTTACAATAGTATTAATTATATCTATGGTTTTCTGGTTTAGCAAAAATAATGACAAAAAATGTTGCTCCAATTCAGACACTCCAAATCGAACTGTAACGTCGACTAAAGCTGTTCTTCAAATACTCTGTTCTCAACTTGCCAGCTTCAAGATAATTGAACCTGGCTTTGTGCCTTAGTGTCTGTCTTGTCGGTTGGGTAATTGGAGGCACAACACGAGAAATATCTAAGGAAGGAGGTGAATTTAAGAAACTCAAGAAAACAGCCATCGA
The DNA here is from genome assembly GCF_049724085.1 of Artemia sp. Qi Xiang Cuo. Lineage (NCBI taxonomy): Eukaryota > Metazoa > Arthropoda > Branchiopoda > Anostraca > Artemiidae > Artemia > Artemia sp. Qi Xiang Cuo. The sequence continues at coordinate 23,718,255 of NC_142803.1, read as the reverse complement.
CGCTACATCAAACCTCTCAATAACAGACTGGAGAGAGTCATCAGAAACGACTAATTTTGCTCTATTAGTCCTATTTTGGATCTTTTGGAGTCATGCCAGCATCGTTTTTGGAGCATCAGCGTACACCAAAATTCCATTCTCAACAGTCGGTATGATGCAAGACTTGCAAATTATGATAATCGATCTCAGCGCTAGAACATTTTTGCAGCAGAGGCTTATCCTAAGCTTTCTTGCGCAGGATCCTAAGGCTCTCACTGGATCAAGGTGGGTGTTCCAAGAGATATCTTTGGAGAGTTTACTTCAAGGAAAGGAAACTCGTCGGCTTTCTTTATAGCTTTGTTCAAGAAGATGAAGCTAGGATGTTAGCGTGTTACCTTTGATAGGAACATCATCTGCTCTTTTGTTTTGATGCATTGAATCTGTCCAATCTGGTGGCAGACCACCTTTAATTCCCAAAAGATCTTTCTGTAGTGGTAGGAAGGCTTTAACTGGATCTTCATGTTTTGGGATGACTAAATGTGTTGCGGTGTCATCGGCAAAGTGACGCAGAGGGCTCGCAAGGTTATTTCCCATATCATTTATATAAAGAATAAAAAGCTGTAGGTCCCAATATGCTACCCTTGGGTATATAAGCCCATATATGGGATATTAAATTGGGTTGAACCAGTCAAGAACAGCTCGCAGTGAACAATCAGAAAGAAAGCCTTCATTATCCTTTAACAGACGTGCTTTGACACCATAAGTTTTAAATTTCTTTAGTAGGCCGCAATACCATAAGTTTTCGAAAGCTTTAGCAATGTAGAATGGCAATAACCTGATGCTGTTGCCATTACCAAGAAGTTTGATCAATTCCTTTTGTTGGGCCATTAAGCAGTCAAGCGTTGAACACTTAAGTAGAATCTATACTGGATTAAACGATCACTTAAAAGTTCATTTGACTCTAGGTACTGATAAAACGATAGATTTGAATACCTTACGTAAAATTTCCCAATGCAGGAGAGGAAGCTGAAAGATCTATAAGAGGCCACGCTCATTGGGTCGTCTTCTTGATTAGGTTTAGGTATGGCAGAGGTAGATTTCCGTATGCTTGAAAAGGTTCAATAGGAAAAACACAACCAGAAATACGATGACAAAGGCTCTGCCAATTTGGCACTGCAAGTCTTCAAGACAATGTTCCGTATATTTTCAGATCCTTGAATTTAGTCACATCAAGAATCTGTAGAATGCGAAGGAGCTTATGAGTGTGATGGTTCACATGGATAAGGACAGCATCAGTTCTTTCGGGTAAATTAGGAAGTCTTTACCGTCGTCTTCCAGATCTAACAATTGGCAAACGCCTTGGCAAGAGCTTCATTCTTTTCCTACGGGTCTTAGACAATAGCCATGTTGCTAGTTTTTATGGAAGGAATTTAAATTCCTTTAAATTACGCTAAGGCCTCTTTTACAACTCTTCACAAGCTCTTAGTGGAGTTGAAGCTTAGAAGTGAATTTCATTTTGTATTGAAAATGTGATTACCAAATCGTGCAACTGTGTCTTTATGGGCTTTTTATAAAATCAAGTTTATTCTTTTCGCTCTTTGAGAGTAGCTATCGCTTGATTTCCTTTTGTCTTTCACGGATAGCTTTCGCAGTGCACGTTGAACCAAGGTATGTCCTTGCTGGATACTTATATCCACTTCGATGGGATGTACCTAGCAATACAGTCAACTATTGCCATCTGGTACTTTTATGCAGCTTTCTCGAATCCTTCAAGTAGGAAAGCTTTCCTTTGCTGAAAAACAAGTACGTTTCTTAAGTCATCCCAGTCTCCTCTTTTGTACTTCCAGATATGTCGCTCCTGCTTTACAGGGAGAGGAATATTAATACTTCTATGTGCAATGACGGTAACGTAGTCACAAACGAAGGCTTGAGTGTCAACTTTAAAGGGATATGGGTGATCCGTAAGAAATAGATCAAGACAAGATAAACCATTGGGGCCTTGGTGCGTATGAAATTTAATCAGTTCTCCAGTCCATGCGAAAGAGAAAGATCCCACAAGTCTGAAATCCTCCATATCAGTTCTTTTTTGCTACGGAGCTATGAGCTATGAAGGATTTTGAATTGTCAATGCAGGATGTTGGCCGGCTTGGCGTATTTATCCCGAGTGTAATCAAGAAAAGTTTCAAGGTAGCTATAGATCGGGCAGGTTGGAGGGTTATATACAGTCCAAATGATCATAGATTTATTTGGGGGGATCACCCTAACCCAGAAAGCTTCTTCACCTGCTGAGTTTGGGAAATTCAGACACGATAATGATATTTGGCTCTGTATATAAACGGAACACCTCTCTTCCATGTTTTGTATCGTCAATGCGTGCTTGGTTTGATTTCGTCTGAGTAGCGTATCCTCCTGTATGGTAACCTCACCACTCGCTTGTTCATGGTTGAGATTGGTCTCGGTAAAGCATATAATAGATGGTTTGATAGAGCTCACCAGATTCAGGAATTGGTTAAATTTAGTTCTGAGACCTTACAAATTGCAGTGGGCTACCGTAAATAAGCGCTACTGGACTTCCTGTGGGCTTGTGAAAGGTCCTCGGCGAGAGTCAGCTTAGCCTGAGGCCTATTTCGATGAATTGTAACCAGGTAAAACGCACCTTGTCGGATGGTTTGCCCACCTAAGGCAAAGAGATCCAAACGCCGCTGCATTCCTTGGATGGGGAATGAAGACAAAACATCTTTTATCCATCCTCAGAAATGGATGTGGTGCCCCAGCACAAGTTCGAACTATGGCGGGTTCGGAGCAGACTATTTTTATGACACCTCTCACCATTCAAATTGTGGACTAAGATTAGTACAAGCAAGGACACCACGAGCAGGTTGTCCAGCACCAACCCCTAACTGTATATGGCATTCTGGTGTAATGGGATGCCTTGACACTTTACTGGACGGACTTAGGAGCCGGAGACTTTTCTCAAAGTAATGATCATGTTTTGTTGCGGTAATAAATCCATGTCAAAGAATGTTAATGGGATCAATTGAATTTGTTCTCGTCGCATTTAATAAATTTAATACGCTTCTTTAAAGTGCATTTTTTTCGCCCTACAAAAAAAAAATTGAATCAGTATTGAAGATTTTCCACATAAAACTATTCACTCGTTTCTATATAAGAAGCCTAGAGATGGGGGCTGATGTTTCCAATGAAGAAATTATCATGTCGTGGAGCAAATGTATCAAGGGTTGTCAAGGTATCAAGGTATCAAATTATCATGTCGGTGGAACCAGTGTATCAAGGATTTGAACAAAAAAATTACCTTTACGATATGAAATGCATCCCCAGTTCTTTGACAATAGCAAAAAGTAAAAAATATGGCCAGAAAATCCAATAAAGAATTATCACAGGAATTCAAAAGTATCCCTTTCTAAAGTGAACTTTAGAAGTTATTTAAAACATGATGTTTAATATATTGCTAAGTATAGAACATTCACGGGATGAAGAAAAATTGAAACTTTTTGTAAATAGTTCTCACATAGCTTAGCTAGCGTCCAATCTGATCTAATTCTTTTAGATTTGTATCCTGGTTTTATATATTAAAGCTGTATACCTAAAAAGAATCTTTTGTCAAGCCTCGTAAACTTGGATTTTACCCCAATTTCCTAATTCGTTATTATTTGTTGACGGTATAATGCTGGGATTAGAATTTGGGTAAAAAAAATTATGTTATCTCGTCAAACAAAAAGTTAATGTTTGTTGTTAGTAAAGTTTCAGTCATGTGTATCCGTTTTCGTATGTCATCACGGCCAGAAGTCCATGGTAATGGAAAACTCGGGAACAACTAAAATAATTCTACCCTCTAAGGTATTTATTTAGCAAGGACGAAGCTTCAGAAAGAATAGCATGAAGCCGCTGCATTCTTATTTCCTTAGAAAAATGATTTTAAGCAATTTATTTTCTACTTGTTATGAAACCATTTTTACTTCTATTCTACTCACTTTTTTGCCTAATCTAATTCTTTTTGGACTGTGCGACGTGGAAACACTCCTCAACAGCAACAATTTTCCTTTGGTTCCCATTGATGCAATTTTTTAACGCAAAACAGCTCGCGGATGGCAGATGTCAGGATAACGCAAAAATGTTCACACAGAAACGGTTCACTGCAGCCGTTGAACCGCAAAAATTTATTGTGAGATATTTAAAAAGCAAATGCACGGGAATAGGCTAAAAATCCAGTTCCAGAAGCCAAAAAAGCATAACAACATTCAAAGGGCAAATCTGTGAAGGGCTAAGTGTTATTTGTAAAATATTAATGGAAAACTCCAGCCAAATATGATTGGTTTGTCAGTTACTTGCAATTTTTAGTTCTACAAAGTTTTTAATGAAAAATAACGGAAGCGATTTTCAACGCTCAGTAGAAATGTTTCAACGCAGCCATTGAACCGTTATGACGCATAAACTTGCTGCAAAAACGGAAGAAATTTGACGGATCACGCAAAAGTTATCAATTTTGCGTGAAATCCAAAGAGTTCATCAAATAATATCCAAAAGAATTTATATTTTATATCTCTATGGTGAAATCGCATCAGTGGGAACCCGGGGTTTCAGCTCGGTTTTTCTGGAACTTTCGCAAAATATGCGTCACAGCTTGTTCAAATCAAACGTAAACAGGAAGAAACAAAATATAACTAGTGACGCAAATTTTCTAATTTACTCTACTTTGCAAATTTACTTCGTAAGATATTTTTGTTTTGTGATTTCTACTTCATGGCTAGTGAATGTAGATCCATTCTTGAAATTGTCCTTCATCGAAGTGTGGTTTTGAGAAGAGTTCCCGTACCTAGTCCCATTAAGTAAGGAGGGGGGGGGGGGGCAATTAACAGTGGTTGACCATATTTATTGGAATTTGGAAAAGAAGTGATTATAAAGTAGGGTAAAGGTCAATTAAGGGTAAATTTTTACTAATTCACATTATTGACGTATGAATAAAGTAAACATACCACTTGATGCCTTTTTTTATGCTCTTTCCAAATATAATCATTATTTTTGTTGGAAATGAATTTTACTCCCACCCCTATTTATACCAATTTAGGGTATACATTTGCACATTAGGGGGGTGGGGGCAAATTTTAGGTAAATTTTTATCAAATCATATTATTGACTAACAAATAAAGTGAATATACCACTTGGTGCCTTTTTTTATGCTCTATCCAAATATAATAGGCCTAATCATTTTTATGGAAATGAATTTTTCCCCCACCCTTATATATACCAATTCAGGGTATATATTTGCACATTAGGGGGGGGGCTAAATTTTATTTCTGATGTAAATGAGAGGTAAGATTAAACTTTCCCCCCAACCCCCTAATGTGTGAAATATACCCTGAATTGGTATATATAGTGGTGGGGACTAAAATTCATTTCTGACAAAAATGATTATTATATTTGTAAAGAGCATAAAAAAAGGCATCATGTTGTATATTCACTTTAGTTGTAAGTCAATAATATGATTCAGTAAAAATTTAACAAATTTTATTTCAGATATAAATGAGAGGCAAGATTAAACTTTCCCTGCACCTCCCTAATGTGCAAATATGTACCCTGAATTGGTATATATAGGGATGGGGGATAAAATTAATTTCCGACAAAAATTATAATTATATTTGTAAAGAGCATAAAAAAGGCATCAAGTGGTAGGCTATATTCACTTTAGTTGTAAGTCAATAGCCTAATATGATTTGGTAAAAATTTAACAAATTTTATTTCAGATATAAATGAGAGGTAAGATTATACTTTCCCTGCACCTCCCTAATGTGCAAATATATACCCTGAATTGGTATATATAGAGGTGGGGGCTACAATTCATTTCTGACAAAAATGATTATTATATTCATAAAGAGCATAAAAGAGGCATTGAGTGGTATATTCACTTTATTTGTAAGTCAATAATATGATCTGTTAAAAATTTACCCAATTAAGAAGTAGACATGTTAAGAAAACAATTCATATTTCAAAATATAAAGAATAGGCTACCACATTTTGACTGTAGCTGCACTATACTTTACATACACCCTCCCAGAGCCTTTCAAGAAGGACATGAGAAATTGGGACAGCTGCCCTGGGTGTTATGGCTGGAGGTTGTCCACTTAGATAAAAATTTTGCCTGGATTTGGCTTGTTTTGCTTATGTTTCAGTCAGGAGAGGTGCACTGCAATTAAGTTTGCCCTGGGAAACCACCAACCCTAGGAACAGTTCTTGGTAAATTTTTGGCAGTTCATATTATTGACTTACAAATAAAGTAAACATAGGCCTACTACTCAATGCCTTTTTTTGCTCTTTACAAATATAATAATAATTTTTGTCAGAAATGAATTTTACCCCCCCCCCCCCTATATATACCAATTCAGGGTATATATTTGCACATTAGGGGGGTGGGGGTATAAGTTTAAACTTACCTCTCATTTGCATCAGAAATAAAATTCACTCCCCCCCCCCCTAATGTGCAAACTTATACCCTGAAATTGGTATATATATAGGGGTGGGGTTAAAATTCATTTTCAACAAAAATGAGTATTATATTTGGAAAGAGCATCAAAAAAGGCATCAAGTAGTATGTTTACTTTATTTGTAAGTCAATAATATGAACTACTAAAATTTACCCAGCTCTCCCCATTCCCTAATTTTACAAATATATAGTCCAAATTATATATTTTCTATGCATTCTGCCAATGCCTGTTGTTTCAACCTGTGTAGGCCTACCCATAAATTAATTCAATTGTGACCATGAACCAGAAAAACAATAGTGACAGGCAGTAAAAATGTATATATTTATTTTGTATAGTTGGTACTTGTGTATTATACATTTTTACACTCATGTTAATGCTGTGTAAAACTCAAGAAAAAACTGGTTTCTTAGTTACTTTAGAAACAAATTTGGGCTCTATATTTGCACATTAGGGATGTGGTGGTGGAGTAAAATTCTACTTTAGATACTTTTGGCTATCTTGGAAAGCCATTAGGTTAGGAAAATTAAACTTTCAAGGATGGGTCTACAGTCTAAAGTATGTCCCAGTAAGATATTTGAAGTAGGCTACCTACCTCCACTCCTCCCTCTAGGGGGTCCTGAAATTAGTCTGCATGGCCTATGAAATTTTGACAAAACAACATTTTACCTTAATTTTCAGTTATCAGTTTCTTTTTCTCTGGCTTAGTTCAGAAAATGCAATTCCTGTTATTTGAGTAGAATTTTCAGCCATATCAATGGTTTTTCTTTTTAGAACTTAGGAAATGTATTTGCATATCTTTAAAACCTTATAAATTGGGATAGAGCAAAGTTGTGAAGCTGAAAACAATTTTGTTATACTTCATTTAAGCAGAAAATCTATTTTGCAAGGTTTCACTTTTATAACACACAGATTGTTAAAAAAGGTCATCAAAGGTCAGGACTAGTGTTGTAAAATTACCTCAAAATGAAAACAAGGTAAGTAAAATTGGAAAAAATAAGGTAGTTCTTAGGTAATACAGGGTAAAATTAGTGTTTTAGAGCTGTCCTGTAGCTACAAGACCAGTTTAGCATTTCTTTTTAAGCATCACTTAGAGCTTTTAATGAAATTTTTTAACTATTCTGATCTTCCTGGAGTTAAAAAAGGTAATACCCCTTTATCTAAAGTTTCATCAATTAAATTAACTGTCTAGGTCAACCCTTTGGTAATTTTTTGCATAGGGTAATGCCTCAAAAATTGGAAAGTGCCTGATTTTTAGACATCCATTTTGTAAAAAAAAAAAAAAAAAAAAAAAAAAAATCAAATATTATATTAGTCATTTAAACATAAGAAATGTTACCCCAACAGCTTTTTATATTTAGATGGCCATATTCAGCCACATTTCTCATATCATATACATGCTATTTTTCATTTATATATAAAAGTACCAAATACAAGTAAAAAAGAGTTTTGTAACACTTTGATGACTTTGATTGACTAAGCACTGGATCATAATAGCAGAACATTCAGCTACTTTCACAGTCATTAAGACTCTCTTCAACAGGATTTGCTTGCAAATATAGCTCCTCTCCTTCAGACTTAGATTCTGATTCAGGTGACCGTGCCTTTTCAGAAGCCCCCCCCCCCTCTGAACAGAAGTCCTGAATACTGTTATGGCAATTATATATCATTTTTTACTTCCAACCTCTAAATGTCTCTCCCTTAGAGCTAATACTGTATTTATCTGAAGATTCTTTCAAAACAACTGCTAAAACACAAGGGGCATTAAACTAGAATAAGAATTTCTGGTAGACACCATAGTCAGTAACAACTCATTTGGTAGTAATTGGTTGGAAAGCAGGTTCAAATCTTAGAAAAAGGCACTGGAACTTTCAATTTCCAATTGGTTGAGCCCCCTCCAAAGCTTATTTGATCACCTCATCCACATGAAGTGCCTCTAGGAAAGAATGAATGAACATTAATACATGGGACCCTTATGGGTCTTTACTATAGGTAATGCAATACAATTGTCCCTGACTTAAACAGGAGAGTAGAAATATCAATTTCCCTTCTAATGAAAATCTGGAATTATCAGAGGGGAAAATAGGGGGAATATTTCATGGGGATATTTTCCTGGGGGTGGGGGGGGGGTGGGGGTAAACACCAGCTCTTGAGGAAAAGATGGCATGAATACAAGATTTCTCTGGGATGTGAAATTTAAAATAAAAATGAGAATATTGATTCTGCTTTGGCCCTCAACATTGTTGAAAATCTAGACCATGTAGTTCTTTTTGATGAGGCAACTTTAATATTTGAAGGAAATGGCTTCCCATATTCTTTTAGGAAGGCAATTGAAATTAAAAAAAAAATCATAAATAGATACCCTTCTTTAAATAGTGAAACTGGAGATATTCCTATAAACCCAAATTACAATAACTTAAAATTAAAGGATTCAAATAAATTTTTCTTCAGTTTAAATTAAGATCATCTGACTACACTTTTAATGAAAATTAGGTCAGTAGATAAGCTAAGTAATCACCAAGCAGTGAATTCTTGCCGAATCTAATTGGTGAATAGTCTTTCATTTATTCTGGCTTGTTTCTTTTGGTTTGTTTGATTCAGTCTTTCTTCTGCATGGTTAGAGCTAATTCAAAAGGTTAGTTTTCTTTCTTTGTTGAGCACTTAAGATGGCTGCATAGAAGTTCCTGATGGAATATCTGCCTCTATAATTTTTGCTTCTTTTTTGTCTGCTGGCTGACATTACCCTCATTTTTCTTGGCTATTTAATTTTTTTTTCTTTGTTTGTCATATGTCAATCCTGCTTGTAACCCTTTCTGTCTTTAACAATTCACAGAACTAATATAATTTTATTTCAGCTAATATTTCTCCATTATAAAAATAATAATAATAATTAAATATACAATAATACACTTTATTGTTCTGATAACAAGAGACCTAAGTCAAACAGACAGCCTTTTAAACTGGGGAACACAAAAGAAAATCATATTCAATCAATTTTTCTGCCAACCTCTGTGCTTTTGTGCTCTGAAAATTGCAAGGCATTGTAAAATGTGTAATAAACCAGTAAAATACATAAATTACATAAGATACTTAAATTATATAAAATAGGTAAAATACTAATTTTACAGGAGTCCATAAAATTACATTAAAATACCCAATTTGACCATGACCAATTTTACCAGTTACAACACTAGTCAGGACCCTCTAGAGGGAGATGGGGTGGAGGTAGGTACTTCAAAATACCTTAAATAATTTCTGAGACCACACTGGCTAATCATGATAAAACATAAAATTGTGAAGAAAAGCGAGGACAATTAACAGCCAGTGAAAAAAACAAAAAAAACTATGCAAATATTTTGGTCTAGACCTCCACTTGACTGTTCTCAGGGCAGAATAAAATACCGATAAAAATATAACAAAACCAAACCTTAAAATAAAACACCAAACTAAAATTGGACAACCCTTTCTTAGTAACAGTGAAAGGGTAACACCATTACTAAGAAAGGGTCGTCCAATTTTAGTTTGGTGTTTTATTTTAAGGTTTGGTTTTTATATTTTTATCAGTTTTATTCTGCACTGAGAATGGTCAAGCAGAGGTCTTGATGGAAATATTTGCATAGTTTTCGGTTTTTTCACTGGCTGTTAATTGTCCTCATTTATCTTTGCGATTTTATGTTTTATCAAAATACTTTCCTTGGACATATTTTAGCCTGTAGAGCATGGTTTGATGATGATTTGGTATTTACATTATGCTGGTCCAAGATTACTCTAAAAAATATTTTAAATGCAGACAGGAGTTCACCAGCTATAAATTTGAACACAAAGGTCAAGCATGACTGATGATGCAGCAACTCCATTGACTTATACTCTTCATGTTTTCCAATGAGTTTCAAAGATCGTTCATGAATCAAATTGAGCTTCTGCAGGTGAGATTAAAAGTTGATTGCCAGATCATTGCACAGCATTATAAATGGGGTTTGATAGGACTGTTATATACCAGGACTAGTGTTTCCTATGGCAAAGCATTCTTTAGTTTCTTTGTTATTCCATGATTCCGGGATATCTTCAGCTCTACTTCTTGAATATGATGCAGGAATGACAGGTTCTCATCAAGCAAGACTCTCAGGTATTTTGCTAAATGCTTCTCTGGCCAACTGATCAAACCTCTGTGTGTTTCAATACCACACACCTCCAGATGGACACTTCCAACCTGGCAAAAATTAAACACAAGATTTATCAATATTAATCCCACATCAGTTAGAATCCATCCAGAGATACGTCTCCTCAAGGACAACCCTAAGCTTGGAAAAGAGCACTGTTATATCCCTTTCACAGCAGCCTAGTGTGGTATCATTTGCAAAAGCCACAAGCCCATCATCATCTACAGGCTGAAAAGAAGCTTCATCATGACATAGCTTACAACAGCAAAGAATAGTGCATGCCAGGTTTAATACACTACTCAGATCATCAATGTGAAGCAGGAACAGTAGTGGTGCTAATATTGACCCTTGGGGGACACCACAATTGACTACTATGTTATTACCTGGGTCTTCTCCCAAATAAATCCTGGTACATACTATGGTACATGCTAAAGGTGGTACATACTATGTACCACCCTATTCTCATTGGAAAACTGGAGCATATAGGAATAAGAGGTAAAACTCTGGATTGGTTCAGATTGTACTTGAGGGACCACAGCATAATGCAAATACCCGATCATCATCAAACCTGCAAATACCCTTCACCCCAACTGTACAATTGGATTTTCCTCTGAATATAACTTGTACAATGTCTTGGACCCTGTTACCAGAAGAACTGAGAGATAGGAACTCCCTCGCGTCATTTAAAAGAAGAGTAAAAAATTATTTATTAGCATTGGAAAAGATTAGTTAAATATTGGTAAAAAATATATATATATATATATATATATATAATGTATTAAATATAAATAGGCAAAAATGAAGTTAACATTTTATTTTCATAGCAAGGCAATTTCCCCTGGGGCAAAGGGTAGGAGGATAACTGGTAGTTATGTTGGAATGAATGAGAGGTAAAGTTGTTTCTGTGAGTAGGAGTAGTGACCATGCTGCATATTATGTTTAAGAGGTAGTAATTGAGGATCTTGGCGTCCAGGAACGGACTGAGTATTGTTATTAGGTGTAATTTATTTTTGATTTGATAATAAACCTCCATTGAACTTGGAAAATATGGTTTTCTAAATTGGAATATTTTTTCTGGGCTCTGGTATTTTCTAGTTTAGCTGAGAAGTGCTAAAGAAAGTAGAAAAGAGCAATTCATGTGTCAGTTTTGCCCCCCCCCCCTGCCATGCTAAAATGTTCTTCTCATGGAAAATCGCCCAGAAACTCCCCCTCCCCCCCTTCAGAAATCTTCCACGAGAAAAATGCCTGTAAGTTTTCCAGTAACAAACACTATCTGTAAGCAATGGGCAAATTACCAAACTTAAAAAAGTACTTAAACTTCTGCACTAGGGTTCTCTGATTGTTTCTAGCTAGGAAGAGAGGGAGATACCTTAAAGGGTGTATTTTAATGCCAAAACATCTCAACTCCCATTGAGCCTTCAGATAAATACAGAATTAGCTCTAGGGGAGAGATGAGAGAAGACGGATGTGGAATTAGTTATAATCCCCAGGCAGTTCTGGGATTTTTTTATAAGTCAAAAGTGATTGGATACCAACCAACCACCAAGGGTATTTTTGGAGGGAGATCATTCATGGGGAGGTATTTTCCAGAAGGAGGTATTGTCTGCAAGGTGTTATTTCTCTGAGGTATTTTCCATAGGTGTTTTCCCTGGGGGGGGGCTGGTTGCCCTACAATCACTATTGACTTTTTAAGAGGGCACTAAAACTTTCAATTTTCAATCAAACAATAAAACGTGATTCATAAACATGATTAACAAAAACCCTCACAATCCTTAGGGCAAGGTCTGTAGGTTATTGCATGTTACCCATTGCTAAAATTTATGAATTTTATAGAAAGTATGGTTGTACAAACTTTGGAGAAGGCGCATTTGATTGAAAATTGAAATTTAAACTGATATAATAATGTAAAATAGTTGAGTAAGAACTAAAGAAGAGAATAACTTCTGTATTAGTTGTGTTACATTGCGAGAAGAGGAAAGTAGTTGGAATTATTAAAGACAGCAATATCCACGCAGTTATAATACCAATATAATGCTATAGATACAATATTATATATCTTTCAAAATCTATCCTGATATGGTGATATTATCACCATAATTCCCAGCAATAGTTGTACACAATTTAACAAATGAAAGTATAATGAAAACAGGTATAATATTTTTTCAAGCCGTAGATGTAACAGCTTGACTTGTATTTTAGCCAGCTAGCAGCAGAAAATGCTTTCAAAGTGTTGCTTCACTCACTATAGGCAGTAACTTGGGCCTCTGGTGCTCGAATAAGAACAGGTTCGAATGTAGGCACAAGAAGGAGGGGGGACAATTGCCCTCTCACCTAGAGAAAAGGAAAGGAATTTTACTTTGTGGCCTATGCTACTCTATGGAAAATCATTTCAAGAAAAGAGTAGGAACCCTGAGTTAGCCTATAAAAAAGCCCATTTTGCTTATCTTGTTGAAATTAAATTCACCCAAGAAAATAAGTCTGTCATTTGTAACCAATTTGATTTCTGCTGAGGTTCTGAACAGAATATTCCTGCTCAGAGTAGGTTTATTAAAAGAATTTTTTTTTTCAAGTGTTTGATGAACATATTGGAATCTTAAACTGTTGCTTTATTTTGACAGACAATTAAAAAGGCAATAGAAATGGGTAACTGTCATTAGGGTATGATATTTGGTGAGTTGGGTTGTGTTTAACTTTCATGGCCACTTTCAATGTGATTTGAATTGCAGTAAACAGGTAATAAAATAAAGCACTTTGAAGGTGATATGAACAGTAAAGTCTTTATTAAAATAAAAATGGCATAGTTTTATAGAGATCCAAGGAGAAAAGGGCCAACTATACAGTAGCATAAGCCCAAAAGTAAAGTTGTCATCCTTTTTCTCTAGTTGAGAGGGCAGTTGTCCTCCCTCCTTTTGCGCCTACATTTAAGCCTGTTCTTATTTGAGGAACAGAGGCCCAAGGTGCTGACTATAGTGAGTGAAGCAAGCAGAGGGTTTTGCTGTGGTGTTACATATTGAAGGAAAAACACATTTTCTTCAGGAAATTAATTGTTATTTCTCTTTTAGATATTCTTTGCTTCACAATATGGTACTAACCTATCCTATTAATCATGGAGGGAAGAGCAGTTTCATCAAATCTAGTGCATCATTAAACAACAAATCAAGTAACCCTACTCTCCCACCATTCCTTATTACTGCTGTTGATTGTCATTTGTGTATAACTATAAATGTGAAACATGTTCTACCTGAAAATTTTGTTATGAAGTTCAACCCAGATTCTGATGCCAGTAAAATTCAGTGTGATTTTTGTAATGGTGCTACAGATTATCGCTTATGTCTTTCATTTCATTCTCAGTCATTATTTATTGTAAACAGTCCTGTTGTTGATGTTTGGGACAATAATGTTACAGTTCAGTTTGAATTGGATTTTAGAACTTCTTGTGATTCTTTGGAGTTTGAACTGTTTTCGGGGTGGGATTGGAGCATACTGGAACAAGTTAAAGTGGACGATGTTGTCCGTGAAGTTAAAGACAGTTTAAAGGTGAGAAAATCTTCAAGCGTTAAGACACCACTGTACTGTTTAGCTCATTTATTATTATTTTAAGTTGAAGTGATGTATTGGTTAGCTGTATGTTTGTTGTAACTTGAATCTGCTGCAGAGTTGGAAATGTTGATACAGTCTTATTGAATTTCTTATGTAGAATGATGGTTAGAATTGGTCTTTCTCTACAGTTATAATTCAAGATTGTTGAATTACAAACTGGATTTTCATGCAGATACTTGCACACAAGGGAAAGGGGGACAGGGCTCGGGAATTCTGCATTCCCTGGGTTCTTCCACATATCCATTACTTCCAGAATTTGTTCTTAACGCAGAAAATGTCCTTTGCTTGTCTTTTCAACACCACCCCCAGGAAAAATCTAAGATACACATTCCCCCATAGAGACATGAAGGTTCAAACCTTAATGTGGCTCACCTGTTATACTTTATCCACTCAGCTCCATATAAATCGTAAGATCTACACAGACTGATCATTAGGAGGGATTTCAGTTCCAAAGTTTATGTAAGGAGGGTTTTATACTACACCTCTCCCTTCTCCTGTGTGCATGTATATCCTGAATTTATCAATTCTAAAATTTTCGATGGTAATTTGGTCTATATTTTCTCTTAATTTAAGGATAAAAAAATGATTAGCTAAGGATTTAAAAAAAAAAAAAAAAAAAAAAAAAAGATCATTTCTAATAACTTAATGCAGAATTGAACTTTACAAAGGTATAATAAATTTGATGAATACATATCTTGGCTGGAGAAATGACTGATTTGTGTTATCTGCAGAGTTCTTCAAGTATTAGGTAAAGAAGATATGTTGGAGTTAAAGGGTTTTAATTTAGTTTTCTCTATTGCCACCAAATAATTTGTCTCAAATATATTCATGAAGCTCTGGAAGATTTCTTTTTTTGAAAGTAAAATAAATAAAAAACAAAATTTGTAAATATATTTTAAATCCTTCTCTTTTTAATAAATTCAATTGCCACAAAATTTGACTTATCCTGTTTCAGTCATACGGTCTTGTAACAGTAATGTGGCTCTTGCTAAACAACTATAAAAGTTGAAGTGTGCCAGGAGTTCTTGCTAGGTGGAAATATGAAGCTAGAGGTCCA